>NW_023494807.1:33666553-33671553 GCF_904425465.1 Colossoma macropomum
CAGACTCACTATTAACACCTTCATTTCAGAAGAAACTCTGGAGCAGCAGGTGAACGCAGACTGCTGGACAGACTAAAGTGTTATTAAAGCTACATTAAATGTTACATTCACTGTTATGACCAATAATGAACTGATCAGTGATTATGCGATAGAAATACAGCATTTCTATTATAAGCCATGCTAATACGGTTTGCTGTAGGGCTGCTTGATTATGGCAAAAGTCACCATCACGATACTTTTGGTCAATATTAAGATAATAATTACTCACTGACTTCGCATTAATTGGAGTTTTTTTTTAAAAAGCTTGTTTTTTTTAACAGTGGATTTCCTTGAATGTTAAATATGATTCAAATAAAATGCAAATGAAAAATGAATAAAAATAAATAAGATGAAAATAAATCAGACAAACTATATCCCTATTGGATGGTATTACCTGGGGAGGTTCTATAGTTTGAGCGACCCGTGATTTGAATCTAGTATGACTCTATCATGTCTGAAGGTTTTCCAATCTGCTGAGTATCAAGTCCAGAATGAATTTCCCTCTATAATCCTCCAAACTCAGAGCTCCTCATTAACAGCAGTAAAACGAGAGCATCCTTGCCAAACGGAATGCAGCACAATAACCGTATTGATTATAAGATAAGATAATCCTTTATTAGTCCCACAGCAGGGAAGTTCACAGAGCTACTGCAGCAGAGGGAGAGCCAGGCACTCAAGAAACGAGTACCAAGAGGAGAATTAACAAGCAGGATAACTAACCTTCAAGGTTACAGTTTGTTGCTTATTACCTTATAGACAATATATAATACTAAAGATAAAAATATAAACACAAAATTAACAATATAAACATCATAAATAAAAGAGCATAAAATCTTTACACTATAACGATATTTTACACACATTGCACATGGAATATTAGACGTGGAGTATTGATTATCTACTGTAGGTGCGCAAGGTGTAACGCGGAGTGGGGGGGGTTCTACTGGGAGCAGTGTTGGCTGTACCATCTATGCTGTTTTCTATCTTGTTCTTATAATCACTGGAAGCCAAAATCATGAGTGAAATCAAATCTGATTAATTGTCCAGCCCTAGTTCACTGTACAGAGCTGATAGTTGACCTCTCAGTTCAGTATGAGCTTCATTTTCCACTTTCTGAATTCACTCAATAGCTTGAAAAAACAATGATTCACCATATTATATTCCCCACCCACACACACAAACACCCCCCCGCTGAAACCCACGGCCTGCTGGGCAGACACGCTATAATGAAATTTCATCTAAATGTGATGTTTGCCCTGGAATTCCTTCTAAAACTCTTCTACAGATCTCACTGTGAAGCACCATATAGAATCATACAGAATTATGGAGCATCAAAAGAACGAAAGAGTTCTGTTGTTTTATGAAGCATATATTTTTTTCTTTATACTGTCCTAAATGTAAATTTTGTAATCCACCAACACATCCCGGGGTGTATGTGTTTGGGGGGGGGGTGCGGGGGCGGCGTGTGGATGTAATGGGGAAGTTCTTTGTTTTTATGATAACATAAGTGCTAAGATATATGACAAAAGACAATAAAACAGTTCAGCACAAAGCATTGCAGAGCATGATAGTGACGCAGGATGTGTGTGTGTGTGTGTGTGTGTGTGTGTGTGTGTGTGTGTGTGTGTGTGTGTGTGGAGTGTTAAAGAGGACAATACAACTATATCATGGAAAAGTGAAGCATATTCTATCCTGATATCCTGATCTTATCTCGCTGTGTACGACAACAGGCAGAAGTGCAGGGAGGGGTAAATATCCTCCAATTCACAAACAATACACAACTGCACTCACGGCCGTTCTATTTCTGACCCCAAACACGCTCTACCTTCACTCCTTAACCTCTAACAGCACGTATGTGGGACCTCGACTGACCTCTCCAGATTCCACCCACAAAGGAGTTCTTTCATAATTACTGCTGTGAGTTTACATACAGTGATAATGATCTCATTGAACCTCATGCTGAATGAATAACCGACTCTAAATGTAGGTATTGTGATATAAACTCAGTCTGTTCTACAGTTTCTCATTAGGCTGAATGAATAACTGGCTCTAAATGTAGGTATTGTGATATAAACTGAGTCTGTTCTACAGTTTCTCATTAGGCTGAATGAATAACCGACTCTAAATGTAGGTATTGTGATATAAACTGTGTCTGTTCTACAGTTTCTCATTAGGCTGAATGAATAACCGACTCTAAATGTAGGTATTGTGATATGAACTGAGTCTGTTCTACAGTTTCTCATTAGGCTGAATGAATAACCGACTCTAAATGTAGGTATTGTGATATAAACTGTGTCTGTTCTACAGTTTCTCATTAGGCTGAATGAATAACCGACTCTAAATGTAGGTATTGTGATATAAACCGAGTCTGTTCTACAGTTTCTCATTAGGCTGAATGAATACCTGACTCTAAATGTAGGTATTGTGATATAAACCGAGTCTGTTCTACAGTTTCTCATTAGGCTGAATGAATAACCGACTCTAAATGTAGGTATTGTGATATAAACCGAGTCTGTTCTACAGTTTCTCATTAGGCTGAATGAATACCCGACTCTAAATGTAGGTATTGTGATATAAACCGAGTCTGTTCTACAGTTTCTCATTAGGCTGAATGAATACCTGACTCTAAATGTAGGTATTGTGATATAAACCGAGTCTGTTCTACAGTTTCTCATTAGGCTGAATGAATAACTGACTCTAAATGTAGGTATTGTGATATAAACTGAGTCTGTTCTACAGTTTCTCATTAGGCTGAATGAATAACCGACTCTAAATGTAGGTATTGTGATATAAACTGAGTCTGTTCTACAGTTTCTCATTAGGTTGAATGAATAACCGACTCTAAATGTAGGTATTGTGATTGATATAAACCAATTATTAAATAAATTAACTAAATTGTTTTGGTGTTGTTTTCCTTCTCTGTGGTAAACTGAATATCCATTCATGAACACCTACGAATACTTGAATATCAAAATGAGTTGAAATACGTGTCACTAGTCAGGAAGGGGTGCTGTTAGATGTTGATCCAAGCTGAGACTACACAAACATTCATCACTTAGAACCAATTAGAACAAGTTCTGTGATATTTTACTAAATATACTTGTTGGACATAAATGGGTTAATAATCAGCCTGCAGCTGAAGGAGTGAAGAGCTTTCTCCTCAGTAAAGGTGTGATATCTCAGTGAAGGTGTGATATCTCAGTGAAGGTGTGATATCAGTGAAGGTGTGATATCAGTGAAGGTGTGATATATCAGTGAAGGTGTGATATCAGTGAAGGTGTGATATCAGTGAAGGTGTGATATATCAGTGAAGGTGTGATATCAGTGAAGGTGTGATATCAGTGAAGGTGTGATATATCAGTGAAGGTGTGATATCAGTGAAGGTGTGATATCAGTGAAGGTGTGATATCTCAGTGAAGGTGTGATATCTCAGTGAAGGTGTGATATCAGTGAAGGTGTGATATCTCAGTGAAGGTGTGATATCTCAGTGAAGGTGTGATATCAGTGAAGGTGTGATATCTCAGTAAAGGTGTGTTATCTCAGTGAAGGTGTGATATCAGTGAAGGTGTGATATCTCAGTGAAGGTGTGATATCTCAGTGAAGGTGTGTTATCTCAGTGAAGGTGTGATATCTCAGTGAAGGTGTGATATCTCAGTGAAGGTGTGTTATCTCAGTAAAGGTGTGATATCTCAGTGAAGGTGTGATATCTCAGTAAAGGTGTGATATCCCAGTGAAGGTGTGATATCTCAGTTAAGGTGTGATATCTCAGTGAAGGTGTGATATCAGTGAAGGGTGTGATATCTCAGTGAAGGTGTGATATCTCAGTGAAGGTGTGTTATCTCAGTAAAGGTGTGATATCTCAGTGAAGGTGTGATATCTCAGTTAAGGTGTGATATCTCAGTTAAGGTGTGTTATCTCAGTGAAGGTGTGATATCTCAGTGAAGGTGTGATATCTCAGTAAAGGTGTGTTATCTCAGTGAAGGTGTGATATCCCAGTGAAGGTGTGATATCTCAGTGAAGGTGTGATATCTCAGTAAACGTGTGTTATCTCAGTGAAGGTGTGATATCCCAGTGAAGGTGTGATATCAGTGAAGGTGTGATATCTCAGTGAAGGTGTGATATCTCAGTGAAGGTGTGATATCCCAGTGAAGGTGTGATATCAGTGAAGGTGTGATATCCCAGTGAAGGTGTGATATCAGTGAAGGTGTGATATCTCAGTGAAGGTGTGATATCTCAGTAAAGGTGTGATATCCCAGTGAAGGTGTGATATCTCAGTTAAGGTGTGATATCTCAGTGAAGGTGTGATATCAGTGAAGGTGTGATATCTCAGTGAAGGTGTGATATCTCAGTGAAGGTGTGTTATCTCAGTAAAGGTGTGATATCTCAGTGAAGGTGTGATATCTCAGTTAAGGTGTGATATCTTAGTTAAGGTGTGTTATCTCAGTGAAGGTGTGATATCTCAGTGAAGGTGTGATATCTCAGTAAAGGTGTGTTATCTCAGTGAAGGTGTGATATCCCAGTGAAGGTGTGATATCTCAGTGAAGGTGTGATATCTCAGTAAACGTGTGTTATCTCAGTGAAGGTGTGATATCCCAGTGAAGGTGTGATATCAGTGAAGGTGTGATATCTCAGTGAAGGTGTGATATCTCAGTGAAGGTGTGATATCCCAGTGAAGGTGTGATATCAGTGAAGGTGTGATATCCCAGTGAAGGTGTGATATCAGTGAAGGTGTGATATCTCAGTGAAGGTGTGATATCTCAGAGAAGGTGTGATATCTCAGTAAAGGTGTGATATCTCAGTGAAGGTGTGATATCTCAGAGAAGGTGTGATATCTCAGTAAAGGTGTGATATCTCAGTGAAGGTGTGATATCAGTGAAGGTGTGATATCCCAGTGAAGGTGTGATATCTCAGTGAAGGTGTGATATCAGTGAAGGTGTGATATCCCAGTGAAGGTGTGATAT
>NW_023494807.1:33674053-33749053 GCF_904425465.1 Colossoma macropomum
ACGCACACACACACACACAAACACACACACACACACACACACACACAAACACACACACACACACACCCACACAAACACACACACACACACACACACACCCACACACACACAAACACACACACAAACACACACACACACACACATTCACTCACACACACACAAACACACACACAAACACACACACACACACACACACACACACACACACACACACACACACCCACACAAACACACACACACACACACACACACCCACACACACACAAACACACACACAAACACACACACACACACACACACACCTGCCACCTTCTCTGGGCCTGAGCTCATTTAAAATGGACTGAGGCGAAGTGGAAAAGTGTCCTGTGGTCTGACGAATCAACATTCGAAATTCTTTTTGGAAATCATGGACACTGTGTCCTCCGGGATAAAGACCACTCAGCTTGTTATGAGCATACAGTTCAAAAGCCAGTATTCATGATGGTATAGGAGGCATTTGTGCACATGGTATGGGTGACATACACATCTGTGAAGGCACCATTAATGCTGAACGATATATACATGTTTTGGCAACATATGCTGCCATCCAGACAACGTCTTTTTCAGGGAGGGTCTTGATTATTTCAGCAAGACAATGTTAAACCACATTCTGCATATATTACAGCAGCATTGCTCTGTACTAAAAGAGTCCGGGTGCTAAACTGACCTGCCTGCAGTCCAGACCTGTCACCACTGAGAACACTTGGTGCATTATGCAATGAAAAATACGACAAAGGAGACCCTGAACTGATGAGCAGCTGAAATCCTGTATCAAACAAGAATGAAAAACATTTCACTTTCTAAACTACAGCAGTGTCTCCTCAGTTCCCAAACGCTTACAGAGTGTTGTTAAAGAAGAGTTGGTGAAACACAGTGGTCAACAGGCCCCCGTCCCAACTTTTTATTGGCACCAAATTCAAAATGGGCTTATATTTCTCAAAAAACAATAACATTTCAGTTTCAACATTTGATATGTTGTCTTTGTAGTATTTTCCTTTAAAAATATGGTTTGCATGTTTTGCATATCATTGCATTCTATTTTTATTTACATTCTGCACAAGCTTTTTTGGAAATGGGGTTGTGTGTAGAACCATGGCCTCAGTAAAGAACACTTGAAGAGCCACTTTTTTAAGAGTGCAGAAGAACACTTTTTGGTGCTACATAGAACAATATACAACACGTTCTCCTTCAATCTGAAGAACAATTTTACCATGCAAAGAAACATTTAATCATAAGTGAACCTCTGTATTTACTGAGGAACCCTTGAAGAACCATCTTTTCTAAAAGTGTACTCCCAGCCGAACCCGAACCTTAAAACATGTCTTCGCCTTAAATGTAATGATTTATGGAAAAAAGGTCCCCAAAATGTGACAGTATGAACTGGATTCAGTCACCACAATATCACACTCACACACACACACACACACACTCACACACACACAAACACACAAACACACACACACACATACAAACACACAATCACACATTCACACACACACACACTCACACTCTCTCTGAGAGGAGGTGGTGTATGATGTATGGCTGGGCGTTCTGTCACCAAAGCCAAAGGGAAAGAATTCAGCTCCACCCACAGGATGTCACCTCTGAAGAATGTCCTTTTGACTTACAGCCCGAAACACACACACACACACACACACACACACACACACACACACACACACTCACACACACACACACTCACACACACACACACACACACACACTTACACTCACACACAAACTCCGCCATACACACCAGCACATGTGAAGCTTAAATCACTGGAGCAGTTAATGTGGTCCGTCTGTTGAAGCCTGTGTGCTGTGCAGTGTGAAGCTCAGCTGTAATGAGAGGCGACACCGTCTGACTCCACCGTGCACCGTCACCACTAACACACTGAACCAGCGCCGTAACCAGGACCAGAACTTTACTGAGGTCCATTCTGAAGAAAAGTGACCTACATCTCATAGTGAATAACCTAACAGCTGAATATGATCGTTACCCCAACCGTAAGTTTCTCCTTTAGGGTTTTTTTCGTTCCATTTTTTTTACCCATCAATAACTGTTATGCACTTTTCCTTTCATTTGTTCCGTCCCCATCCCTCCATTCTTCCACATACTCTTCCACAAACTGGCTTGACTCCAGTTGCCCTGTTTAAGTTTATTTAATGAACGATTTAACTATGTATTTACATGTTTAATTACGTACTGAAGCAACTCACTGACCAATCACGGTCGCCTCTGCTGTTGGCATGACAACAACCAAGATGATGGAGCAGCAAACAGAGCTTTTACATAAACCCTAAAAAGATCAGAATCTCAAACCGAGCTACAAACAGAGAGTTAAATGTGAAAGAACTCGTTCAGTGATGAAGCTCTTCACGCCACTCTTACTCTTCCTAAATGGTCAGTAGCTCAGTGTCACCGTCTGTCGGGTCTCCTGGAAGCGAAGAAACGGATCTTATTTGCAGCCTGTTTGTTTTGTTGTTCGTCTCGTTTGGAGCTGCATCTCCGAAATCAGCTCAGACTCAGCTGAGATCCCTGCTGTGAGTGAAGCTCTCGTACCGTTTCAGCTCCTGAATGAGGAGAAACTCTCAGTTCTCCTCTCGCTACTCCACAGTGGAGCCTCCTGTCACAGTTTCACCATTTTGTGGACCTTTTTTGATGTAGTTGATATATATTCTGCCAACATATATGTATATATATAAAAGCAATAAGCCATGAGAGGCTGTGTGTTACAGCAACTGTATCATGGGAAAGAGCCTAGAATTTCTAAACTTTCACAGCTGGCACACTATTTAGGGAGTACAGAGCCGTTTGAGACTCTGTGTGGGTTTTGTTGCGACTTCTGACTGAAACACGAACATTTGAAGCCTGTAAGACTTTCAAGTGACATTCTTTAGACTTTATACTGCAGTTTTACAGCGAATCATACCGTAAGTGCTTTAATTCAAGCCTGTGATATTAATGATGGAGCTGTTAAGCATGTTTGCTATCTTTTAGCCTGTTAGTTGGCTGACCGGCCTAGTTCTAGATAGGAAAATAAGCTGTCAGACCCTCAGTTTAAACAGAACCGGGTTCTTACTTCATCAGTGCACTTGGTGCTCCACGTGAGTAGAATGAGAGTCAAAGATTATTCAAGGGTATTTTACACGCTGTGGCGCAGTGATACAGAGATCAGTTGTTGTGAAGTGGTCACAGGTGTGTGTATGGCATGGATTTTACATCAGCATTGAACACGGCTCAGCCAATCAGAGTTTAGGACCAGAACTATCCTTTTATGAATAATTTTTTTGACATGTATTGGCAGAATAAAAAATGCATTTGATGTGTATAGTTTTGAGGGGCGGCACGGTGGCGCAGTGGGTAGCGCTGTCGCCTCACAGCAAGAAGGGCCTGGGTTCGATTTCCGGCCGGGTGACCAGGGTCATTTCTGTGTGGAGTTTGCCTGTTCTCCCCGTGTCTGCGTGGGTTTCCTTCGGGTTCTCCGGTTTCCTCCCACAGTCCAAAAACATGCAGTCAGGCTGATTGGACATGCTGAATTGCCCCTAGGTGTGAGTGTGACTGTGTATGTCTGTCTGTCTGCCCTGCGATGGACTGGCAACCTGTCTGGAGTGTGTCCTGCCTTCCGCCCGGGGGCAGCTGGGATGGGCTCCAGCACTCCACCGCGACCCAGAAGGATAAGCGGTTTAGACGATGGATGGATGGTGTATAGTTTTGAAAATATGTCTGAATATTTAAGAGTTTCTTGTCGTTTTTTGCCTTGTGTTCATTCTATAACGGCCTTAAGAGAAACAGAGTAACGGAATGAAGAGTAACAGCAATGGAATCACAGTGTGAGAAAATTCTAGAATAAAGGAGTGACGAACGATGAGGAATGGAGTGACGGCATGACAGGAGGACTGAGTGACAGAGTGACGGAGAGACACTAAGAGAATAATGTATTTATAAACAAAGTGATGGAGCTGACAGAGCGACAGAGTGATAGAGTGAAGGAGTGATGGAGAGAAGGACTGATGGAGTGATGGAAAGCCAGAGTTACAGACTGATACTGACATGACAGAATGATAAATGGATGAAGTGATGAAGTGATAAAACTGCTGCTGTACCTCCTGCAGCTTTTCAGACACGGCGGTCAGCACACGACCCCAGAAGTGCAGATCAATCCCAGAGGAGTGACTGTCCAACACCATCGGCAGCTGGAAGAGAGAGAGACTCCATTACATATTGAACAGTATTATATTGTATTATGTGGCAATTTTATCAAAGCAATACCCCTCAATGCTGCGTCTGTAGCCAACAGTAGATTATGGCTCACATTTATAATACTAAGTACTAAACTGCAATAAAAAAACAGACATTTTCCATTTCAAAATTCCATGGTTTTCCAGACTCAAATTTCCAGACTTCTCAGTAGATCATTCAGATCTTTTCTAGCTTTCATAAAACTTGATTTTACCCACTGTGGCTGTTCAGTTCACACTCCTATGCCGAAAGTTGGACGATGTTCCACCCAAAGAGGGAGTAAAGTAACCGGTGCTGCCTGTACTCAGATTATTTTCTCTTAACACACTGAATAAATATTATATTATCATTCCCTCATATTTTAGTCTATAAATAAGAACCGGAAATGAGTCAGAAAGAGAATAAGACTGAATAATTTAATTTTCACAGCATCTGTGCAGCCTTGTTGATTCACTGCGTCCATGGAAACGATGATGAACGCAGCCGTTCGTTTCCTTACGCAGAAAAGACTGTTTACTTTTCTCATAACTGCATCACTGCATAACTCATAAATGTTCAGACAAGCTTAATATTTGGTTATTTGTGATGCGATGTGTGCATGCACTTAAAAGACACTGCCACATTGGTACAGTTTAAGGTGCTTGGGACAGAGCTGACTGTACGGTACAGGTATAGAGGCCTGGGGTGTCCAGGACCCCCTAATTAACCATGAATATCTCAAAATTAAAATTCTGGATGCCCTGAAAATAAACTCATTATGACGTTCTGCTGTCTGTTAGACACATAGATGCTCAAATCCAGATTCAGTGGAGCTGATTATTTATCTGCTTATCATGTCTCTGGTGATCTTAACTAACTAGAGCTGCAGCTCTGCTCTGCCTCAGGGTGGCGCTGTAGCAGACTGGTTCACCCAGTTGGTCCTTGATAGCCTAGAAACTGTAACTCTGCCCGGATTCCTCTGAAAAACTTTACAATGAGCTGCAGCAGATCTGTAAATCTGAAAACTCGCCCAGTTTCCCAAGAGTTTGGAGTGAAGAGTGACTGTTCCTCATTTCTCACACTGAAGACAGAAGAGGAGACGAGGAAGATCTCAGTTACTGTGAGGAAGAGCGCAGAACCGCACTAGAACAGAGACTCTACAGAAGAGGAGACGAGGAAGATCTCAGTTACTGTGAGGAAGAGCGCAGAACCGCACTAGAACAGAGACTCTACAGAAGAACAGCTGATAAACAAACATTTACTGACATTGAAGCTTCAGCGCCGCTATGGAGAGAGAGTTAGCAGCCAACATGGGACCCCCAGATACCAGGGGGGATTACACACTCTGGTTGCACGTCAGAGACAGAGCACATTTAGGCCACGCCCACACCATGGAGGAAAACAGCTCTGCACTTCCCATTGATTTGCATTGCACACTTTGTTTTTATTGGTCTTAAACTAAAACTGCACTGCAAAAAAATGGTGCCTTGCCAAGTGAAATGATCCTAAATCTAGTCGATATGTCTAATATTTCCCATTTTGAGATGGTCGTGCATCTCAAAATGGATTATTTTAGGTCATTATTTTAGGTCATTTTGTTGAGTAAAATTATCTCACTATACTGACACATACAAGCCCATTTCTTACAACAAGCAAAATGATCTGAAAGAATAGTGAGATAATTTACTTAATACACACACATCATCTAAACCGCTTATCCTTCTGGGTCGCGGTGGGGTGCTGGAGCCTATCCCAGCTGTCATTGGGCGGAAGGCAGGATACACCCTGGACAGGTCACCAGTCCATCGCAGGGCAGACAGACAGACAGACACAGTCACACCTAGGGGCAATTTAGCACGTCCAATCAGCCTGACTGCATGTCTTTGGACTGTGGGAGGAGAACCCGGAGGAAACCCACGCAAACTCCACACAGACCCATGGCCGCCCAGCCGGGAATCGAACCCAGGCTAGAAATAAGGAAAATAATCTTAACTTAAGCTTACAACAATCTTAAAAGGAGAAATATTATTGACTATATTTAAGACAATTTTACTTGATGAGGTACCATTTTTGCAGTATGCAAATCTGTCAAAAAGCTGTTGAGTGGTGAGCTGCACGACAAATACGATTAAAAACCTCATTTAAGGTTTTACACGATTCCAAGACAAAAAGCACCACCAAAAAGACGTCATAGTTGGCTTAAAACTATCAACAGACAAAGTCCCCTCATCCTCAGGGACATCATGGGATCCTGATAGTGTCATGTCTGTGTGCAAAAGACCAAAAGGTTTATTCATTTTCTGTCTGAGAATTTGTTGTTAAAATGGTATCCAATTCCCCACATATTTCAGTTTAGCTAGTTAGTTAGGCTATCTAGGTTCTAGCTACGTTAGCTTGCTCTAGGTTAGCCAGCTAGCTACCAAAGTGCTTGATCCTAATGTTTCCAGGGACTAAATGGCTTCTAAATAGATGATAGCAAGATGACAAGTTCACATGTATTCGATTCAGTTCGATATAGAAGAAGAGAACGTTGATAATAGCAGTGCTAATACTAGCCTACCTGGGATTTGGTCAGCTAATGGTCGAAGTCAAAATAAGCGATGGCTGGTCACTCTGTGGGGTCATTTTTCCACTCTGATTTTGGGACAGAAAAGGGACCCTGAGGGAGCCCAGTCAGATTTAGTGTCTCTATATATTTAGCCCCTCTTCAGGCCGGATATACAGAGAAACTAAATCTGATTAGACTCCCTCAGGAGGTACTGAAACAGGCTGGTGTTGACATTTTATGTCAAAGCTGTTTCAAGACACAGTGTCCCGCAATTTGCACATTAACTCCCTTTTAAACGTTGATGTTTCCCCCCTGATGACGCAGGTCGTCTCTCCATGATCCTGCCTTGTTTTCTATGAGATCCAGCTCACACAGTGGTAAACATTCTGGCTGCTGCTCCAAAAGCCATGATCAATTTATTTTTTAGAAATTCTAAATTTTATACATTTTTTTGAAAGCAGAATAGGGGCAACAGTCTGGAAACACAAATATTTTTCCATACTCTCTTTTCTTTTTTCCATACTTATCCACACCTGGAAATTAGCCAAATCAAATTCCATACTTTTCCATACTTTTCTGCATCAGGACCCTGAAAACAGTTATAGAGTGTTTCAAATCAAAGCCCCGTTCAGCCCGGACAGGCCTCCCCACATGAAAGGCAGCTCTGTATAATAAAAGCTGGAGATGCTCAAACCTCACAGCCCTGAGTCAGTCTTTCCTTTACACTGATCCAGAACCAGCCTCCGCCCCTAAATCCTCACCATAGTAACTCTGAGAACACTCAACAGTCTGGTCTCAGATCAGCAGGACGGAGCCACGTCCATCAGGACCATCTGGAGGCTAAGCTGATTAGAGAACTAGGCCAAGCACCGTCACCATGCTAACTACAGCAAGAGCCTATCAACTCAGCCTAAATCTATCAGTCTATCAGAGAGAGAGAGAGAGAGAGAGAGAGAGACAGAGAGAGAGAGAGAGAGAGAGAGAGAGAGAGAGAGAGAGAGAGAGAGAGAGAGAGATAGTCCAAATATAACAGAAGGAGGCCTAAGCAGGTTTGGCTTTAGCCCCAGATTCCTCGTTTAATGTGTCCACCTGTTGAAATGTGTGGCTCAGCCAGAACAAACAGCAGCTCCACAGCTCTGTCCTGAAACACCAGGAAATAACTGGACACCAGCACTTTCCTCTAGGTCACCTTTCTCCTAGGACTGGGCAATATGGCAATAAATATCATTATCATGATAAATGATGTCACATTATGTCACCAAATCGTATCGTGCGTATCATCTGTGCTCATAGAAACTGACCAGCTGCACGATTCATTATAAAGAGAGTAAAACTAGTCAGTTTAACTGGATTTAGTGACAAATACTGAATAAAAATCTTTGACAGTATTTTTAAAATGGCTCTTTTTATCCGTTCCAACTGATCAGCTGTCTGAAACAATTAATATCGAGACACATCTTGTATCATACAAATGTCCTGAAGTATCAATCAGCACACTTAACAAGACGGCTCTTCAAGGGTTCTTCAGTAAAGGGAATGGGTCTATTTAGAGCCATGAGTTCTATACAGAACCACTTCATGCTTAATTGGTTCTTTGCATGATGGAATGGTTCTTTTAGACTGATGGAGAATGTGTTGTATGTGGTTCCACATAGAACATTTTGAAAAGGGTTCTATATAGCACCAAAAAGGGTTCTGCCATTGTTATAAACTTAATATCTTAACCACAGCAGAACCCTTTTTGGTGCCCTGTAGAACCATCCACAACACATTCTCCATCAATCTGAAGAACCATTTCTCCATGCAGAGAACCATTTAAACATGCAAATGGTTCTTTGTCTTCATGGAACCACTGTCTTTACTAAAGAACCCCTGAAGAACCATATGTTTTAATGTAGTGAGCTTAGTTAGTCAAACAGTTTTTAACAGCGTCAAAAACAATAACATGAATACTGTCTTCGTGAATATGAATAAAACAATAAGAAAACATAAACAGTTAAGTCTCTGCATGAATGTATGAATTCATTTCCAAACAATCTTGTTAAAGATGTTTTTAATGCCCCGATTTAAAACTCAAATGAAATTTAGAGTCACTACGTCATTCCCGTTACTGAGTGCGGTGCTAACAGTTAATTAGTGGAATATCATTTCAGTCCTCCATTGCAGTCGGCTGTGTTGTGAGGTGCAGTATTCAAGAGCAGGACAATATTCTAAATTTAGTAATTCCATATGTGTGAAAGCAGTTACAGACCAAACGCAACACAAAATCATGATATGAAAATGTGAAAAATTTGGACGCAATTTATCTGCAGCAAAACTTTCACACAGGACACAACGCGATTTTTAGAATACATATCAGAATATATATACAAAATATATATCAACTATATTAAAAAAGGGTCTTTTGATTCTCACAAAACGGACTGACTGACAGTGCAGGGCGCTCTGCTGTGGAGAAGTGGGAGGAGAACGGAGAGTTTCTCCTCATTCAGGAGCCGAAACTGTACGAGCTCTTTTACTCACAGCTGGGATCTCAGCTGAGTCTGAGCTAATTTTGGAGATGCAGCTCCAAACGAGACAAAGCTCAAAACAAACAGGCTGAACGTGTTTACTCTCTACTGCCTCTACTGGCCGTTTAGTTAGAGTGAAAGTAGCATGAAGAGCTTCATCACTTCATTTAGGAGCTAAAACTTCACACATTTAACGCGATTTTTATAGAGAAATGTGAGATTCTGATACTTTTAGCGTTTGTGTAAAAGTTTTGCTGTTTGCTGGAACACATCTTGGTTGTCACCATGCCAACAGCAGAGGCGCCTGTGAGCCTGTGATTGGTCAGTGAGTTAATGTCGCCGAAAGTTTGCAGAACTCGAAAGAGGGTGAGTGCTATCACATTGTCGCTCTCTGAAAAGCTGTGTTTTGTTGTGCAAGAAACGTCAGTTAAACATGTGCTCAAATGAATTTACTCTCACCTGAATGAATTGTACGTAAACATTGCGTTTGGTGTGTAAAGGCCTTTATTTTATAGATTATGGGACCAACTGTACAAAGATAAAAAGCCCTGTATGTTTAGGTGTGTCCGAGCTTTTTCCTGGTGCTGCAGACACACTACCAACGTACGATGGACATGGTGTAACGTGGACTGACCAGTTTGAAGAGTTTGAAGAAGTCCACGTTAGCGTAGAGTTTGTCCTCAATGTCCTGCAGCTTCTGCTGGGAGAGGGCACACATTGCGTTTCGGACGGCGTACGGGCCGCGGCGGTTGGGGAAGATGATGAAGCGCTCTAGCAGGGCCTGGCTGCACGCTATCTCCTTCAGAGAAAGATCCGGAACACCATACGCAAACTGAGAGAGAGAGAGAGAGAGAGAGAGAGAGAGAGAGAGACAGAGAGAGACAGAGAGACAGAGGGTTAGAATGGGGATCAGCCTCAAGGGTCCCCAGCTGTGAGTAACTGGAGTAAGAAGTGTTTCAGAGTACTTTATAAGCCTCTTCATATTCTTATTTAGTTATTTCTCACTCATAGCTCACTGAACCAAGTGGAGAAATTCTGTAGAAAGTGCAGATTTTAAATCCAAACCACAGCTGTGTTTGTCAGTATAAGAGCAGATATTTCATTATGATTTAAAAGTGAATGCAGACTGAAACCTGTCAATACAGAACATAATCTGAATGCAAATGTAATTCACTATGTAACTGAACAGAGTCATTCAGAGAGGTTCAGAGCGGTTCAGAGAGGTTCAGAGAGGTTCAGAGGGGTTCAGAGAGGTTCAGAGACATTCAGAGCGGTTCAGAGCGATTCAGAGAGGTTCAGAGAGGTTCAGAGCGATTCAGAGAGGTTCAGAGCGGTTCAGAGAGGTTCAGAGGGGTTCGGAGAGGTTCAGAGCGGTTCAGAGAGGTTCAGAGGGGTTCAGAGAGGTTCAGAGGGGTTCGGAGAGGTTCAGAGAGGTTCAGAGCGGTTCAGAGAGGTTCAGAGGGGTTCAGAGGGGTTCAGAGAGGTTCAGAGACATTCAGAGCGGTTCAGAGAGGTTCAGAGAGGTTCAGAGAGGTTCAGAGCGGTTCAGAGAGGTTCAGAGAGGTTCAGAGCGGTTCAGAGAGGTTCAGAGACATTCAGAGCGGTTCAGAGCGGTTCAGAGAGGTTCAGAGAGGTTCAGAGCGGTTCGGAGAGGTTTGGAGGGGTTCGGAGCGGTTCGGAGCGGTTCGGAGCGGTTCAGAGAGGTTCAGAGCGGTTCAGAGCGGTTCAGAGGGGTTCAGAGGGGTTCAGAGAGGTTCAGAGCGGTTCAGAGAGGTTCAGAGCGGTTCAGAGCGGTTCAGAGAGGTTCTGAGTGGTTCTGAGCGGTTCAGAGCGGTTCAGAGCGGTTCAGAGAGGTTCAGAGCGGTTCAGAGCGGTTCAAAGCGGTTCAGAGAGGTTCAGAGCGGTTCAGAGCGGTTCAAAGCGGTTCAGAGAGGTTCAGAGCGGTTCAGAGCGGTTCAGAGAGGTTCAGAGCGGTTCAGAGCGGTTCAGAGAGGTTCAGAGCGGTTCAGAGAGGTTCAGAGAGGTTCAGAGCGGTTCAGAGTGGTTCAGAGTCGTTCAGAATGGTTCGGTGTGATACGCTCTGTTCTAGATAAACTTACCGAGTCAGAACTGTTCACAGTGGTGGTGATAGGAACCAGACGTCCACCTCTAAAAGCTCCCTCACAGAAAGTTCCTACATGAAATGGTTATGAATTCACTGCCTGATGACTGAGACACTGTTTTATGATAGTTTAGAGAACTTAAACTCCATTCATGGTGGAGGGATACATGCAGGGCGCTGTGAGGCCAAATAGTCCCCAAAGAAAACTTAGCATTTAAGGTGTATCAGAACTGTCTACAAAGTTTTGGACATAGATGTGCAAAAGTTTGAATTACATGTTTTTTTGATTGACACATCTAAATCCTCTATTTGACATAAATATGATGCGATTTTATATATATAGATATATGTGTATATATATATATATATATATATATATATATATATATATATATATATATATTAACTTATATGTTAAACATCATTAACTCAAAAGTAACTGTACATTAAAATGTGTTCTGTGTTCTGTGTGTAAATGTTTCCACTTACAAAATCAGTAAAAATAAACTGTATTCTGACTGAGACGTCCAAACTTTGGCGTACAAACAGTTGTATTTCTTTAAAAAGGACACGCCCCCATCATCACACCCAGCGTAAATGACATTAACGTGTAAACACTGGCGCTGACTGTCGTATCTGATCGGTATGAGCTGGAATGATGTAGAACATGCGGTGAAGGAAGTTCTGCTGTAACAGATGAGTTTACAGATCTGATAAACAATCACTCCTCTTTAAAAACATCTCTGTTCTCTAAGAGGAAGCGCGCGTGTTATTTATACACTCTTAAAGAAATGGTTCTTCAGGCGTTCTTTAGTAAGGGAATGGTTTTACTTAGAACTATAAGCGCATAGTGAAATGGTTCTTCAGACTGATGGAAAATGTGTTGTATATGGTTCTATATAGAACCTTTTTGAAAATGGTTCTATACAGCACCAAAAGGTGTTGTTACTAGCTTGACTTCATCACAGTAGAAGAACCTTTTTTTGGTGCTATACAGAAACATACAACGAACCATTTCACCATGCAGAGAACCATTTATGAGTGTTCATGGTTCTATATGGGACCACTGTCTTTACTAAAGAACCCTTAAAGGACCTTCTTTTTAAGATGTTTCGTGCTTGACATCATAACAATAGCAGAACCTTTTTTTGGTACTATATAGAAGATCTGAAGAACCATTACACCATGAAATTGTTCTACATAGAACTCATGGCTCTAAACAGAACCACTGTCTTTACTAAAGAACCCTTGAGGAATTGGCTTTTTAATAGTGTGTGTGTGTATATATATATATATATATATATATATATATAAACAATCATAACACTACCGAAACTTGATGATTCTGTAGTGACAGTTTCAGTGACAGTTTTAGCTCATTTGGGGCTCAGAAACTCAGCCAGTACAGACCAGCAAACACAGCTTTGAACAGCTGTTCACACAGAAAATCATCATATTTCATTTAAAACACTAAATAAGTACTTAACTGCAGAAGCTCTTGTCAGTTGTGTCAGCTCTTAATGTTGTACGCTGATTTTCAGTGAACCAAAGCAGGTGATGGGAGCCAAAATCATGCTGAGAGTTTTAAATAAGTGAATTTTTCATGAAACTTATTAAAAGAAGAATTACATAAAGAAAACTGCCACCAGGAACAGCCTGAATAAAGTAAAAATTACAGCAGAGTTTCACAGAGTTTTCCCCGTCTGCCTCATCACTACGCATTCTACATGTATTTAAATAGTTACTTTTTATGAATTGCAATGAAATACGTCACTGAATACATTACGGACACTGGACTTTTAAAAGTACCTGCCCAGTAGCGCTGTGCACTGTCATCAACGCTAAAAGGTTCTTCGGTGTCTCTAATAGACTCTTGATTCTGTGGTTTCTGACTCTGTGTGACTCACTGTTACCTACAAACAGGGACTAAAATCCGCTGCATGTGCTGAAAGGGGGGAAATTTGTGCAAACCTGATTTTTGGCCGTAACTGGACTGTTTTTTCCCTCTGAGTGAAGCTATTCACTCCTTGAATTGAGGTCAGTGGCTGCAGCTCTATTGTTTCTATGTACAGCGTGAAGGGAAATAAAGCACTTTCTTTGATCCGCTCACTCTCCAGCTTTAACCTGCTCTCTGTGCCCTCCATCACTATCACAATAGAGGCAGGAAATGACATCAGAGTCCCCACATGCCCTGTATTCGCAATGTAAGCGTGACAGATGCAGGCCTTGTGGGTGTTATTGCATTGGAGCCTACAAACAGATGCAGGAAGAAGAATTTTCAAATGCAGACAAAAATGAATAAAAATGATCATTTTACCCTTTTTTACCATTATTATCTTATTTTCATTATTTTATTATTTATTTATTATTACATATATTCTTATTCGTATTTTAATTATGATTATTTTATTATTATTTTAATCATTTTAATAAATGTTTTGTTTACTTTTTGATCCTATTCTCCTCTTATTTTATTTTGATTTGATCTGATTTTATTAACCTTTACATTTTAGCTACGTTTTAATTATTGTTTTACATTTTTTATTGTCTTTTTATGTATTTTTATTATTAATGTTCCATTTTTTTATACTTACCTGATTTGAGTCTTTTTTTATTGAATTTAGTTTATGATTTGATATGTTCTTACACATTATCAATCCGTTGCTCTGTATCAACTCGACAACATTGTAAATGATGGTCACCCTCAAAGTTCTCCAAGATTAAATAAAGATTGATTGATTGATTGATTGATTATCAGAAAATTAAAGCATGAATATACACATTGTCTTAGATATTTACAAGCATTATGTTCTGATCTATTTAAACTCAAGGCATTAATAGAGACACTAATAAACTAAATATTTCACTGCTGTCAGACCAAAACCTCCTATCTCCTAAATGGTAACTTTACAGGAGAAGGAAAAAACATGCTTTACTTTTAATGTGAGTCAATGGAACCAGACTTTTTTCCAAGTAATTCTGGGCCGTTTCTTTTGGTCCATTCATCGTAAAATTCACACACACTGTAAAGGAGAGCAGGTATATTCAAATCATGTCAAAAACTGAAAAACAGTGATACATAAAATCATCACATCCCGTCTCTGTCCGTAGCTACATTAGTACAGCTTTACGTTTCAGGGCATCAGGACAGGAAGTGACTGAGTGAATTTATCATAAATGTTCAGGTGGAGAACAGAAGTGACCCTAGGTGTGTAATGGTCAGTGAAAGGGTAGGTGAAGGTGGGCAGTACCTGTTCCACCCGCACCAGTGCTTTAGTGAGCTGATGCACCAAGGAGTCGGACAGGCCGGCGTCACGCAGCAAAAACGAGGTCAGAGTCTCATCGTCTTTCAGAATGTCCTCCACCTTCAGCCCTCGCCCTGACGGACACAGCCGGACAGTACAGTCAGACAGAGGCAGGAAGTGACCAGAGAAGAACTGATACAGACGGAACGCGTTCACAGTGTTTCATAGCAACACTTACACCGTTACAGCGTTAATGGCAACACAACTGCACTGAAACATTGTTGAACTGACTTGAACTGAATTCATCAGAACTGAATTCAATTTTAATGAACCAAATTGAAATGAATTGTATTAAACTGAACTGACATAAACTGACCTGAAATTAAATGAACTGAATAGAACTGAATTGGAATAAACTGATCTGAACCCAGCTGAACTGACCCAAATAGAATTGAACTTTATTCAATTTAAATTAAATGCATAGAACTGACCTGAATTATGTTCAATTCAATTGAACAGAACTGTACTGAATTCTGAAACTGAACTGAATTGAATTGACTCGAATTGGACTGAACCAAACTAAACTAAATTGAACTGGACTAAACTAATCTAAACTGCACTGTAGTGAACTAAACTGTATTGTATCGGACTGAACTGAACTGCATTATACTGAACCAAACTGTACTGAACTGAACTGAAGTGTATTGTACTGAACTGAACTGTACTGAACTGAACTGAACGGCATTATAGTGTACTGAACTGTATGGTATTGTACTGAACTGAACTGTATTGTGCTGAACTGAACTGTATTGTACTGAGCTGAGCTGAACTGAATTGTATTGTGCTGAACTGAGCTGAACTTTGTTGTACTGAACTGAACTGTGTTGTACTCAACTGAATGGAATTGAACTGAACTGTACTGAATGGAATTTAACTGAACTGTATTGTACTGAACTGTATTGAACTGATCTGAACTGTACTGAACTGAATTGAACTGAGCTGTACTGAACCAAACTGTACTGTATTGAACTGAACTGTACTGAACCAAACTGTACTGTATTGAACTGAACTGTATTGCACTGAAATGAACTGAACCAAACTGTATTGTATTGAACTGAACTGTATTGTACTGAACTGAACTGAATTAAATTGATTTGAATACAACCAAATTGAGAAAAAGGTTGGGGAACTTATCATCACTCTTACACTATGATAATACAATACAAAACTACACACAACAGCAAAAAAATTAAATCTAAAATAATCTTAAAAGAGTAATTTTTTATTTTATTTAATAATTAATGAATTCATTTTTAACTGGTTCTTCATCTTAAAACCTCAACATTCTTGTGATGCAAGAGTAACTCAGACTCGTTAGCACTGCTCTGACTGGCTGATAAGCTAAAGCCTTTCGTCTCATATTCTGAAAACGCTCTGTGAACTGCAGAGTCATCACAGCTGTGAAAATGGCCCGTTTGAGCAGTGATGTGCGTCACTCAGCAGACACCACAGACTGAAATGCAGACAAAGTGACACGATCTCTGCAGCAATTCTCAGTCACAATGTGAAAATGAAATATTAAAATGGTTTTTCTGGATATTTTCAGTAATTCATAAACAGTGAGTAGCTGAGTCCACATCCAGACCACACCTAAACATGTTTCTTTGATTTTGTGCTGGTTAAAAAAGCTAATGTCACTATTAGTGGAGTTAAACTAAAGCTAGGCTAGCCAGCTAAACTAAACTGAACTGACCTGAATTGAACTAAAGTGAACTGATCTGTGGTAGTTTTGCTGCTGCTAACTCGTGTTGAGAGTGAGACTCTCAGTGCTGTTGGCTGAAGTAGCCCCTCAGTTTCACTGTAAAGCGTTCACAGTGTTTGCCAGTGATCATTTGATAAGAGGGGGAAGGAAAAGAGTGAAGGGCTGAGGAAGGAGAGGAAATACCCGCTCAGTCCATCCATCACTCTGCTGGAACACCTACGCAAACCGAGCTGAACAGAAAATACTGTAACCCAGCCCGGCTCTGAATCTGGAACTCCAGAGTTTCCCGTTAGCCACGCTGAGGAAAACGCTAACTGGGCCTCTCTACTTCACCCAGGCTGAACCTCACCGCCAGCTTCTCTCTCTCAGTCACGGCCTGTATTTGAGTTCTCCCTCAGGTCCAGGGGTTCTCCCAGGTGGCCGGCTGCGTTACCATTGGCTGGCTGTGAGGTGAACTCACTCACCACAGAGGTACTGATGTTAGCTTTCATGGCAACGAAACGTTTGGCTTAGCAGCTCCTCTGGAAATGCTGACTTAAATGACAAATCTGAAAATTCACCCAATTTCCCAAGAGATTTTCTCTGCAATTCGCTGCATGTTTTTGTATATTTCTAGTTGTATATATGACTGTAGATGTTTTTTTGTATATATTCTTGGTTTTATATTGTATCACCCTTATTATTATAACTGTGCTGTGTGACTCATACTGTCTGCTACATTTCCTTCAGGATCAATACATACGTAAAATAACGTATCTATCCATCCATCCATCCATCCATCCAATACCAATGTGCAACAGAGGCTCACTGATTCCCGGGTGAAGCAATGAGCTTTCGGTGAAGTAGCAGTTAAACCATCTCTTTGACCCTAACAGAACATTATTTTGTACCAAGTTTATTTTTAGGGATCCCCAGAATTTCCGTTTTGAGACATTCAGGTGGTCCAAGAGGTTAATTAGGGGGTCCCTGATCCCCCAGGACCCGCTGTATTTCACATCATGGGTTCTCCGCTCCATGCCTGGGAACCCACTGACCCACACACTGCGCTACTTCTTGTCTTAGTAAGCCTAAGCATCTTAAATACACTACAAAAACAGCATCTTGGCAAGTGAAATAATCTTAAATCTAGTCAATATATCTGTCTTATTTTGAGATTATTGAACGAGAATTAACTCACCAAATCACCAAAAATGTCTAGAAGTTAAATGAATCTTATTGCACCTGCTGTAATATGTAAATATTACATATATTTAGAATGATTTCATTTGCCAAGATAAGACGTTAGGGCCACTAGCTGGGAGTAGCACACGTCTCAGTTCGCAGAGGATTTGTTAATTATGCGAGTTTGAATGACACATAATTGACCTGCTAAAGCACACAAACGTTCTATGGAGACGTTCTTTGTTACCCAGTTCTTCAATGGTCAGGACCCCCACAGGACCCCCACAGAGCAGGTATTATTTGAGTGGTGGGTCATTCTCAGCACTGCAGTAACACTGACGTGGTGGTGGTGTGTTAGTGTGTGTTGTGCTGGTACGAGTGGATCAGACACAGCAGTGTTGCTGGAGTTTTTAAACACTGTGTCCACTCACTGTCCACTCTATTAGACACTCCTAACTTGTCAGTCCACCTTGATGATGTAAAGTCAGAGACGATAGCTCATCTGCTGCACAGTTATAAATAAAACTGGACCTGAAGCTCAGTGATGTAGATTACTGTACCTGCTACCCGTCCCGGGTCTTTCCTCAGAGTGTCCATGAAGCTGCTGAGGGTGGAC
Source organism: Colossoma macropomum (assembly GCF_904425465.1). Lineage (NCBI taxonomy): Eukaryota > Metazoa > Chordata > Actinopteri > Characiformes > Serrasalmidae > Colossoma > Colossoma macropomum. The sequence continues at coordinate 33,692,258 of NW_023494807.1, forward strand.
GCCTCCTGCCACAATCGGCCAAGCTGCTGGAACTCAGGGTCTTTAAAAAGCAGCTCCTGAGAGTCAGCGTAGAACCGCGCCAGGCTGAGGAACCAGAGAGAACAGTCACACAGAGCTCAGTAACACTGAGATCAATAACCGATCACATTGATTTATCAGTCTACTCAGGCTTTAGCAGAGCTCAGTAACACTGAGATTAATAACTGATCACATTGATTTATCAGTCTACTCAGGCTTTAGCAGAGCTCAGTAACACTGAGATTAATAACTGATCACATTGATTTATCAGTCTACTCAGGCTTTAGCAGAGCTCAGTAACACAGATTAATAACTGATCACATTGATTTATCAGTCTACTCAGGCTTTAGCAGAGCTCAGTAACGCTGAGATTAATAACTGATCACATTGATTTATCAGTCTACTCAGGCTTTAGCAGAGCTCAGTAACGCTGAGATTAATAACTGATCACATTGATTTATCAGTCTACTCAGGCTTTAGCAGAGCTCAGTAACACTGAGATTAATAACCGATCACACTGATTTATCAGTTAGACTGAGTTGGACTGATTTGGACTGAGTTGGACTGGGTTGGACTGATTTGGACTGAGTTAAACAGAACTAGACTGAGTTAAACAGAGTTAGACTGAGTTGGACTGAGTTAGACTGAGTTGGACTGGGTTGGACTGATTTGGACTGATTTGGACTGTGTTAAACAGAACTAGACTGAGTTAAACAGAGTTAGACTGAGTTGGACTGAGTTTGACTGGGTTGGACTGATTTGGACTGGGTTGAACTGAGTTAGACTGAGCTGGACTGAGCTGGACTGAGAGTTGGACCGAGTTGGACTGGGTTGGACTGAGTTAGACTGAATTGGACTGAGTTGGACTGAGTTAGACTGAATTGGACTGAGTTGGACCGAGTTGGACTGAGTTACACTGAGTTGGACTGGGTTGGACTGAGTTAGACTGAATTGGACTGAGTTGGACTGAGTTAGACTGAATTGGACTGAGTTGGACCGAGTTGGACTGAGTTACACTGAGTTAAACAGAGTTAGACTGAGTTAGACTGAGTTAGACTTAGTTGGACCGGGTTGGACTGATCAGGACTGAGTTGAACTGAGTTAGACTGGGTTGGACTGAGTTAGACTGGGTTGGACTGGGTTGGACTGGGTCAGTGTTCCTGATGGACTGAGCGACTCACATGGAGTTGTTGTAGTTGGAGACGACCCCTGGAGACTCCGCTGGAGTTGGGTAACGGAAGCAGGGATTGTTGGCATTGCAGAAAATTCCCTGGATCCACGGCAGAATTCCAGCAGAAGGCAAGGCCTTGTTGGGAAAATGACCTGAGGGGACCAACATCAGCCTTATATATATATATAAACATCGCCTTTCCCAAAGAACCCCCTGATATGTATTTATAAACATGTAACAACAAAAAGAAACATTTAAATACAAACAAGTTTATTTGTTCTTTATTGGTTCTATGATAGAAAACATATATGGTTCTTTAAGGAACAATTTCACAAAAAGGGGGTTTGGCTATTGTTATAGAATCTGTTTATGGTACTTTACAGAAATGCTCAGAAAATGCTGAGTGCATAAATAAAATGACTGAAAAACCGAATTATTATTTTATTTTATTTTTTTATTATTATTTGAATTTCACTGGATTAAATTAGGAAAAGTTAAAAACATCAAAACAGGTCGAATCGTCTTCTAATGTTCTTATGATGAGAAATATGAATCATATAGAAGAGGCGTGAGGCGTTTTCACGTGGCAGGAGAACATTTTCTGCAGTGCAGATGTTTGAGGATGGACACAGTCCAGTTTTTTAGTTTCGCCACCTTAACTGACCCACAGAGAGCCGAACAACACGGAGGAGTTTATGTTCTCACATTGGTGCTGGCGGTAAAGAGGGTTCGCTCTCCTCAGCCAAACGAGACCCGCGAACAGGAGCACCGGCCAAAGAATCTCCACCACAAACCGAATCTGAGCACAGGGCAGAGGGACGGTTAGAACGGACATCTGACCACTGTAAACTCCTGTACTGCACATTTTTCACTGTATTTGAAATCAGCAGCTGCTCAACACACTGTGAACACTTCCTGATGAACAGACCAGCAGAAATAATCCAAACCATCCTGTTACGTTAATAAACACACGTTAAACTGAGTAACATTCTCGCTGCCTCTCTGTACAGAGGGCAGTTTGTTTAGACCACTCGCTCCTACAGGTCTTCATCTCAGTGGCTCATATTCAGTGTCTGAACGTAACTGAGTGGTCAGTACCTTCTGTCTCTTGCGGAGCGTCCAGTTTTTCCAGAGTAGGAGACGAATCTGGCCGGCCGTGTTCATCTCTCCCCAGTTTAACCCCTACAGGGGTCAGCTTGGGGTGAAGAACCTAAAATACACACCAACACGTCCAGTCTGACCACTGAAAGCCAAAAGTAAGGAACATTATACATTATATACACCAACCGGCCACTTCAGTGTCACTGCTGGACTGAGACAGTGAGTGGACACAGTGTTTAAAAACCTCTGTGTCTGATCCACTCGCACCAGCACAACACACACTAACACACCATGTCACCGTTACAGCAGTGCTGAGAATGATCCACCACCCAAATAGTACCTGCTCTGTGGGGGTCCATGGGGGTCCTGACCACTGAAGAACAGGGTAACAAAGTGTGCAGAGAAACAGATGGACTACAGTCTGTAACTGTAGAACTACAGAGTGAAACTATACGGTCAGTGGAGCTGATAAAGTGGACAGTGAGTGTAGAAACAAGGAGGTGAACTTAACGAAGTGGCCGATTGGTGTACATATATATAAATATCTGCACTTGGCTGAATATTTTGTGGTGGTGGGCCACTCTGAACAGTGACAACGACGCATGAAAACCTCAGCAACATATCAGTGTTACATACATATATACATATAAATACACACACTGCATAAATCCAGTCAATATTTCTATTATTTCTCATTTTCAGATGGCTGTGCCTTCACTATAAGATTACCTAGCTTAGGTCTAGGCTTTATTTATTTATTTATTTGTTTGTTTGTTTGTTTATTTATTTATTTATTTGTTTGTTTTAGATCATTTCATAAGGTCATTTTATTCAGTAAAATGATCTCACTATACCGGCAGATCATTTTTCTGGTTTCAAGCTCATTTATTAACACAAGCAAAATTATCTGCTAATATAATGAGTTCATTTTGCTTATTAAAATCTCTTAAAATGTCTAGAAAATGCCTGTTGTTCTTTACATTGTGTGTAAATGTCATGATGAATGAATGAATGAATGAATGAATGAATGTTCCATTGAAATATAATAATATATATAGATAATTATACACCACCGGTCCAAAGTTCAGCTCTGTACTTTTCAGAATGCTTTTATGCCAGTTGATGGTTTTTTCTTCGTTCGCTGAGCAAATGTGTCACTCCTGTTTGTGCACGGTCATCATTAGCTTAGCACTGCGCTAAGCATGTAGCGACTGGCTACTTACACTGACCTCCCCAATAACCAGGTAATACTAATTCACCTAATAAGATTTCAAATAGGACACCAGTATAGAGCAGCAATAAGCCCAGTTTAATCAATACACTGACCAGCACGGCCAGCTGAGGACATGAAAAGTGCACATTTTAGAGATGAAGGACATTAACCGGCCGTCCTGAAGCCTCAGAGCCGAATGACCATCACGCTGCTGATGAAACACTCGGATATCAGCTCAACACAACAGGGAGGATTTACATTCAAATAAAGCAGCCGGAGCCAATAAATCACTTTTACTGTGTATAATTACAGAAAAACACATTCCTGGTACAGAAATGCTGCACAAAACACGTTTTTAACATTTAATGCGAATAAACTGTGAATACATTAATAACTAAACAGAGCCGCCGACTAAACGTCTTACTGAACAAAACAAAGATCACAGAAAATTACACCAACACAGGAGAACACGGAGACCCGTCAAGTGAAATGATCCTAAATCTAGTCAGGATATGTAATATTTCTATATAATTCTATAGTATTTTGAGGTTGTATGAATATGATATAGGTTTACATTAAGCTTATTAAGTGTTTAATATGGATTACATTAATAATTAACATCATAAACACTTCTCTACAAAAGCGGACTAAAGTAAGGACTGAATTCAGGACTCAGGCAGCTGTTACTGCTTTTAGCTTCACTCTTAAACAATACGGCTCTTCATGAGTTCTTTAGTGAAGGCTATGGTTCTATATGGTTCTGTGGTTCTATATGGTTCTCTGACCCACTGTTATTTACAGTCAGATCACTGGGGGAACTGAATTTAGCCACTTTAGTGCTGTTTGTTTATTGGTTCTACGGTTCCAACTACGCAGCTCCATACAGTCCAAATGGTTCTATATAGAACTACGTATCTTGTCAAGTGAAATGATCTTAAATGTAGTTGATTTATGTAATATTTCTAATTTTGAGATGGTTGTAAGGAGATTATGAGATGTATCTTATTTCTAGACGCCTTTTATTTTAAGTAAAATGTTTCTTGTCAAAAGGAACACAAACAAGACAATTTTACAGCAAAAACTAATAACTTCATAATATTCTTTAAACAGACTTATAATGAGAAATATTATATATTTTGACAGTTAAGCTTCAATACTGCTACTAAAACCACACAAACTCAGTGTTCAGTCAAACAGATGAGGATAATTTCTTACCTCAGTTGAAAGAAGGATGAGCGTCTCTGAACATTCACAGGTGTGACAGGTAAGAGAGACAGGGACAGAGACAGAGACAGTACCAGAGACAGAGACAGAGACAGAGACAGTACCAGTACTCGGGCCCGGCGGCGCTCAGACTGCGGCGGGAAAGCTGGCAGCTCTGAACTGAGCCGTGTGATCGAGCTAATCTGCTTGCTTTAATCTGCGGCCTCAACCTGCTCACCGACAACAACACACAGAAAACTGACCAGCGCACAGCTGACCCTCTGTTATTTACTCTGATAAACGGTCAGAACGCTGGGGGAGAGTGAATTAGCCACTTCAGCGCCGTTTGAGGGGGTACTCCTCCTCGTACCTGTGCACAGGTGAGGCTGAGTCAGCGCGGCTCAGCGAGGCTGGAGACGTCAGAGTTAATTAAAGCTGATTCACTCTGTTCTACACAGCGCAGCACAAATACACAAACACATTCAGATCAACTTCATACACTTCTACATCACGCTTATTAAGTGTTTATTAACAATTAACATCACACAGACAGACTGCTCACTGTTCCCCGCAGAAAACGGACTAAATTAAGGACTAAATTCAGAATCTCTTAAAAAAGACGGCTCTTTAAGGGTTCTTTACATCGAGTTCTAGGGTTCTATATGGTTCTATGACCCACTGTTATTTACTCAGATACACAGTCTGGGGGAACTGAATTTAGCCACTTAAGCCCTGTTTGAGGCGTCTACTGGTTCTGTGGTTCCAACTATATAGTATAGAAAAAAAACAAAATCCTAACAATATTTAATGTTGTTCCTCATGAGCTTCATTGTTTTCTTACAAATATGCTCTCATTGTGAAATTGATGACAAACCTTCTTGAAAATGCTTCTATATAGCAGCATAAATGCTTCTTCTACTGGTATATATATATATATATATATCAGGCATAACATTCTGACCACCTCCTTGTTTCTACGCTCATTGTCCATTTTATCAGCTCCACTTACTATATAGGTGCACTTTGTAGTTCTACAGTTACAGACTGTAGTCCATCTGTTTCTCTGATACTTTGTTAGCCCCCTTTTACCCTGTTCTTCAGTGGTCAGGACCCCCATGGACCCTCACAGAGCAGGGACTATTTGGGTGGTGGATCATTCTCAGCACTGCAGTAACACTGACGTGGTGGTGGTGTGTTAGTGTGTGGTGTGCTGGTGTGAGTGGATCAGACACAGCTGGAGGGTGTCAGATATTGAATAAAAATCACTGTGTTAAGTTTTATCATGACGTATCGTGTATCATGAAAATTTCATGAAGTATCGTGATATTATGTTTTTAGCATGTCTGTGACGTTCAAATGGTAATTTTCCCAATTGAGTTCGGACACGTTCCCATTCCCTGCTGGTCATGAACGCAGCCTGCACTCCAATACTTTTCCCTTCAGATGAGTTCAGACTAACAAACTAACCAAACAACTCACAAACCTCCAAAACATGTAGAAAACAGGTTATAAAGACGTTTAATCTGAGAATAATCTGTGTATTCTGTCCTCAGGTACAGTCTGCAGCAGTAATGCATGTTTATGAAAATGAATAAACACACTGTAAAAACTGTAAAAGCACTCGGAGCCAAATTTAGCACAGAACAGGCTCCGCCCTGCACCTCGAGGGTGAGCTGGGACAACGCGTGCAAATAAATCATCAATGTACTTTACATATCGACAAATCAGGCTTATTAAGTGCATTGCCAAGATCACATCGGCATAAAATTATGACATCTATACAAATTTCAATTCACTGTACATAGATTTCTTATACACACCTGCATCTTATAATGTTCATGTAGAATTATTTCCATATATTTCCATTTTTCTCTTGATATGATACGTAAACGTTTCAGGACCTAAGAGTCACTTCCACCCAGACAGAAAACAGACATGAACCTGTCAATAAAAATTAGTTTAAAAAATATGAAAATGGACACTTTCGCATAATCAGTGTCAAATGTTTTGGACCAATAACTGCTTTCTGTCTCACACTAACTTCATTAATGCAACTCCTGACTGCAACTTCAGGGTCAATCCATGTAAAATCACCTCCTGACTGACCATCGCAGATTTGCATAATATTTCCAAGGAATAATGTAACTGTGCTAAAAAGTCAGCCTGTAAAATTTGAGGCGTGTATCTTCATTAGTTTCTGAGATAGAAGCTTTTAAAGGCAAAAGTGGGCGTGGCCTTTTCACCTTAAATTGAATTACACAGGAAAATTTAGCAAATTTTGATGCAGTCATAACTTTTAAACTATTAATGTGAGATATTTGATTTTTTCAGTTTTTATTCAGGTTAAAATGTGTTTAACAAAAGCAAAAGAGACAAAGATGCACTGGAGGAACTTCATCGCTCTACATCTCCACACTGGAGAACATCAGATCCTCCAAATTTGCAGATTTATTACTCTTATCACAGATTTATTAACTTATTAAAGATTTCGGATTTGAGTCTTTAAAAAGGGGAAAAAATCTATATTATATTTGCTGAAGTCAATTATAAAAACGGGTCAGTCAGGATTTGAGGAGGATTTACCCTTTAATGTAACAGAGCGATTCTGGAAAGCAGCAAAAAACGATGCTTTTCTACATTAAACATTAAAACATTTTTTTAAAGATACAACATTGCATAAAGACGACGCTCACAAACAGTGGGCAAATCTAAACAGAGAGGCCTTTAACAGCGACTGGCAAACAGCAAAGGCTAAAAAGGTCTTTGCAGAATCTTAGTATTGAGTAACAGGGTGTTACAGTCTGGTCCTGTCGGGCCGCAGAGCACAGCGGAGTGCAGCGCTAGACCTTATATAAGGGTCAATCCCCCATAATTCAGCGTGTGAGATGTAAACAGAGTCATTCAGAGTGGTTTGGTGTGAAATGGTTCAGATTACAGACGCTCTTGTTTTCTTGTGCCACTCCATCTCGGCACATCCCTGGATTTATTTTCTGTTTTCCTGTCTTTTCTCTTCAGCAGTTTAGTTTTCTAACTATCTTTGCAAATGACTTATTATTTAATATTATTTAATGCTTTTATTGTTGTGTTTGCATTTTCTGTGTATGAAACATGCTATACAAATAAATTTGCCTCGCTTTGCCTTACAGTGGTGGTGATAGGAACCAGGGGTCGCCATGACTACAACACAAATCGCTGTTGTCGGAACAAAACCTCGTATCTCGATTTGGTCGTTTTTCAGTTTTTGACATAATTTAAAAATACCTGTTGCTCTTTACATTGTGTGTAACTTTCGTGATGAATGGACCAAAAGAACCGGAAAAACGTCCACTGACTTCCAACAGCAGCGAAATATAGACATTTTATTTACTATCCAGAACCACCAGTGAACCTACACGAGTCTTCTGAGTTTATATGGAATGTTGATGATGGAAAATAGTGGAAAATCTGAAATAATAAGTTTTCTTTGGGGACTATTTTGCCTCACAGCGCCCTGCATGTATCCCTCCACCATGAATGGAGTTTAAGGCCAAAATCTTCTCAAAACCACTGTAAAACAAAAGCTGTCTGAGCTTAATAAACTCTGCCTAATCAGTCAGTATTCTGAGGCAGAAAGGCACAGAGTCGCGTCTGAATTGAATGCCTGCTGAGGTTCCTCTATTCGGCTGTTTTTTTGAAGGCAGCATACCATCACTGCTTTACATATCCCATAATCCTGTGTGTCAGCACTGATACGGTTAGGAAAAACAGTGCAGTGAAGGCAGAGACAATACTTTTTACATTTGTTATAAAAGCTCAGCATGATGGCCTCCTTAAAAGACAGCCTATGCAGTGAGCTGTCATATCTTGGCAACATGAAATTTAAATTAAATTTATATTTATATTGCTGAAATGAAAATTCAATGCCTTCAAAGCGCGTTTCAAATGCAATTAAGTTGCAGGTACCTTCATAGCAACACTGCCTTTTAGAGGTGGACGTCTGGTTCCTATCACCACCACTGTGAACAGTTCTGACTCGGTAAGTTTATCTAGAACGGAGTGTTTCACACCAAACCATTCATACATCTGAATCACTTAAATATGGATCACTGAATCACTTAATTAAGTCTTGCAATAAATTATTGGGATTCCACTTTAAAAACACCTGATTTAATGAATGAGTTTATTGCAAAACACTTAAAGAGCTGAATTCAGAGTGAGAATCAAGCATTTCTTTAAACCGAACAGAAGAAAACTCTTCCGACTGTATCTGTTCCGTGGCGGTGTTGCTGGGTTACCCGTGTTTTTGCTGGACAGTCTGGGAGCTGAGTTTCAGGAAAGGCTAATTTTTATGGGCAGGAGAGAAAAAGGAGTAAAAAAAAGGTGCTACAACAAAAACACACCTGCAGGAAACAAAGTGGCTCAGCTTATAACTTACAGAGTTGCACTGAACTTGCCGTGAAGACTCACTGTTGTCATGGTGATCAGAGCAGGTAACTGGTGACCAGCTAGCTGGAGTTTCATAAAGGTAGGTAATTTTTTTTTGTTGCTGCCACCTTATTAGCCACATAAAGAGAAGTAAGGACAGCTTGGTTTGTTTATCTGATTATATATAATATGCATTTTTAATTTGAGTACTCGACTACATGTATCTGCATGGATAATAAGAGATTTATACCAATAAACCTGTAAACAACAACAACCAGTGTACAGTAACTGCATAAACTGCTTAGTAACAAGTAGCTGATTGGACGGCAGCTCGTTATGGCATCTTATTTCATTAATTTAGTTTTACCAATTATTGGAATTTTCATCATGTTCCTTAATAAATAAGAAAAATTATATGTCATGGTATCATGTATTGTTAACATGTCTTAAAGTATTGTTTTGTTCTATTTTCGCCGTATCGTCCACCCCGGCTGGGGCCCTCCAGGACCAGACCACCCCACCCCACACCCCCCCCCCACCCCAAAGAATAAAATCTGCGATTTGTCCGAGCTGATGGCAGTTTTTATACGAAGTGAGCCTCCCTGCGTTCCAGCTCATTCGGTATTAGGCGGCGGCTGCTCCGCAGTCTCTGGTACGCGGGTTTGCCGTCGGTGGGGCTCAGGTCCTCGGGGGTGGAGGACGGAGACTGGGGGGGAGAAAAAGCCGATAAACTGACCGCGTCCGACCCAACCGAGCCGCTCTCTGACCGAGAGTCCTCTGATGCTTCCGATGCCTTACACAGTGGTACTGTCGCGACAGCGGGCGTGGCTACAGCTGTAGCTGTTGTCGTAGAAACCGCCAATGTGGCCACTGGTGCTCCCATCGTCACGGAAACCATCGTGACAACTGTTGCTGTGGTAACAGACGATGCTGCAGTAACTGTTGCTATAGTAACAGATGCTGGAGTAGAGGAAGCGGTAACTGTCCGCAAATCCATCGCCGTGGTAACGGATGCTGTAGTAGAGGACGTAGCACTTTTCTCCCCGTCCGCTGGCCTGGCGCGCGAGGCTGTGGGCGGTTTGTAGAAAGTTCCGGGCGGTGGCTGAAGCGTCCTTGGCGCTCTGAAAGCGATCGGTCCCTCTCCGCTCTGAGCGCTACTGCTGTCCTTCCAGGAGGTTCTAAAAGGCCGGATGGTGACCGTATTGCTGACCGTATACGGGCTGCTTTGGGATGCCGCGCTAACGGCGCTCGAACCAGAAGCGGGCTCAGCTCCGGTGGCCGGTTTGGTTTTTTCCGTCATTCCAGATGGAGGCAGGTTGGCCACTATCATGGCGGTCCGGGGCGTGACGTCGTAGTGCCTGTACTGCTTGTCCCAGGTGCGCCGCAGCGTGTGTGTGTGAATGAAGGGGCTCCTGTAGCGCCCGTCCGATTTCTCTGGCTCCGCAACCTCCTGGATGACGGCTGGAACGCTCTCCCGCTCCACGGAGTTCTGTCTGTTGCGCTCATTCAGCAGCCGGTCCACGGGCATGCTGACTGGTCGAGAGACATAGCGAGAGCGGTGTGGGCGGAGCTGCACCAGACCACTGGTCGTGCTGGGCCGGCCAAAAACCAGCGTGGACCTCTGCACCTCTGCTGCTGAACCAACACCGTTCAGGCCATCAGTACAATCAGCTGCTGCAGAGAGGGGAAGACAAAACACACTGATTTAGTCCATCGTAACACACTGTTTAAAGCAGGACTCAGATTAAACGGGGGACACTGTTCTCCTACAGAGGGGCCAGTTGAAATGAAATGCAGGAGAAAAGGCGTCCCATACTTTTATGTATTCTTACTAAATTCTTAATAATAATATTAACAGTATTAGTCACAGTATCAGTGGAAACAGTACTATAAATTCATGTGTTTCTGAAACACTGAAGCTAAATCTATTCTAGTAGACTGAAAATGAGCACATGAAGCCTTTTTTTGGCCCCATAGCTTGACATACATGGTTTAAAGTCATAGTATGGGAAAAAAAACAAACTCCCAGCTCCTCCTCCTACTCCAAACTTGCATCTTTTGTTTTAACACTGGAGCTATGGCGCTAATGTAGCTACTTGACTGATTATATTTCAAGTAAGTGGGAACAATTTCATAAAATAAAAACAACAACAGAAAAAGTCTCATACATTCATACTGACCTTGTGTTGTGTCCTCTTTTCCCTCTTTTGTGTCTCCCGGTTTCACATCCTTCACTTCGTCCAGCAAATGTGAGGAGGGGATGACGGAGGAGTGTCTCTTATATGCTTTAGAGCTCTGCTAGAAACAAAATAAACAAACATTTAAACAAATACACTAAAAACCTACCCGCTTTTTACCCTCTCCTGTCAGACTCCGGACATTTCACAATTCAGTTATCATCTGACCCCCAGCTCTCTGGGACCGGGGAATTTACTTTCTTTTATTTTTAAAGTTATTTTGAGGCTGAGTGTCAAAGCTGAGCCTCGTTTCCTTTATTTTTAGTCCGCATGAATAATTATCGATGCAAATACTGACTCTCATTTAGCTCTGTATTCAAAACAGTTAGTGAGTGTGTGTCCGGAGTTACTACAACAGAAATTATTTGTTTGTTTGATGTTATTTGAGATTGTTTGTTATGTTATTGTCAAAAGAGACTGGAACTTTATTTAAAGAGCACCTTTCAGACACTGCAGTCATTCAAAATACTTTAAAAATGAGAAAATACAAAGATAATTAAGATTAAAATGTAAAAAGTAACAAAGTAAAGGAGGATGGAAATTAAAACGATTAAAACAAAAGATTTTAAAAGAGAGGAAATAAATCATTAAATTAAAAATCAGATTAAAGCGGAAATGATGATAATAGAGCGGCGTTAGAGGAGTGAAGAGCAGCAGAGCTAACAGTGTTTAAACTGAGCTGAAAGCTGCTCAAACGGGATCGTTTTCAGGCTGATTTAAAGTGTCCAGTGTCGGGGCTCTTCTAATGCTCTCTGTCCACTGCGTCCATTTAAAAGCAGCAGAGTATCTAAACGCTGCTTCTCCATGTTTAGCCTTCACCTTCAGCAGGACTGACTGACCAGTTCCTAATGATCTGAGAGTTTAAAGCTCTACAAAGCTCCAGAGTCCTGACCCCATGACTCTCTCCTTTGGGCAATGAGACAGAATTACAGCAGTGAAATCAGAACAGTGAACCTGGAAGTGATCCTTCAGATCAGGACTCAGTCAGACTGACCTCTTTGATGTCCAGTAGAGATCTGGAGTGGCGGCTGAGCCTGTCCTTGTCGCGGGTGTATGGTGACGGAGAGCCGTGCGGTGCTGGAGCGTTTAAAGGAGCGACGGGGCTCAGAGGAACGTCGAAGATCTTGTTCTGGTGAGTGATGAACAGCTCCACCATCAGGGCCTGGTAGGGATAGTCCACCAGGGAGGAGAGCGACACCTCCGCCTCCAATTGCCGCGGCTTTATCAGCGTCGGCCCGAAGATGATGCCCAGGTTACTGGCCGTCATTTTATTCTCCTCCGCTCGCTCCGTCACTCTGTAAACAGTGAAACTGTAAGAAGCACTGAAGAACACTGCACTGTTTATGATACTGAAGGTTCTAAACCAGGGGTTCCCAACCTTGTCTAACTCAAGGCCCACAGAACCGAACACAGAAGATCACAAGATTTCACCACACAGATCATTTTAAGTGCTAACAGATACATTAAATCAGTGTAGCTTGTAGTTTTGCTTGATTTTACAACATAACGCAACACGATAAACACTAAAAAATAACCGAACACTTCCTAACTCAGCTGAGGTTGTTTGGCAGCTACAAAGTGCTGGATGAGATGCTGAAGAAGCCAAAGTTGTGAAAGGAGCTCTGGCTCAGTTCAGCAGGTTTAGATGCATATTTAGTCATCAATTTGTTTGTTCGGCATAAAAGCTTTATTTAACCCCTTGTGTGGTGTTGATGTGTGTGTTACTCAGTGGTCTGCTGGACCCACCGCATTACTGTTTATTAAAATCAATGCAGCCATAATCATTTATGTAAAAATACCAGATGTTTAAAATATCACAAGTGTCCAGTGTAGGGTTCTCCTTTAGCAGCTGTAGCCAGTCAGCAGCCTGTCCATGTTGTCCACCCTCTCTCACACACACACAGACACTCACACTCACACACACACACACACACACACAGACTAACAGCAGGCCATGTAGGAGGAGAACAGAGTGAAGGACACAGCACCTCCACACTTTTACTCCCCGCAGGTTCACCCAACACCACGTGTAATATAAATGTGTGGGGGGTGAACAGAGTGAAGACACTGAAAATGGGTTATTTTATATGTTCTTCACAGAAAACGAGCAAAGACCAAAAATCTGAGGATGAAATAATAATAAATCACACCATTTTTTCTTTTGGTAAACATTCCCTGTTCGCTCCTGTTAAACGTTTCCTCATGATAAAGGCCTTTACACACCGAGCATGATTTACTCGTGCAGTACTTTCGCGTGACGGTAAATTAATTAAATCACGTGTGTAACTGATAATGCACCAAACGTGATCTACTGAATTGCAAAAATGCAACATCATTTTACTCACGCTCTGTTTGATATTTGTAAACTTTTGCCAGTAACAGGATTAGTTTGTTTAACTTGCTCTGAAAATGTAACCATAGCTGGCATTTCGCCAGACTAATAAATGTGGTCCAACTAAATATTATTTAAAAATTTGTCATATTTAAAACATTTGGTTAAAATTTGTGGTTTAAAAAAAAGGCTGCAGCCCCCAAGCAGTGCCACTGCGGCCCACAGGCTGAGAAACACTGATGCATTTAAAACCATTCAAACCTTCTCCATCGCTGGCTGTAGATGCACTGTGAGGTGGTGAATGTACCTGTGCAGGTGTGCTATGAGGAAGTGGAGAGTTCTGTAGTGTGCTGGGGGCAGCTGGCAGAGAAGGTCTCGAATTTTGAAGATGGTTCTGTTCAGGTCGATGCTGAGGCCTGGCTCCTCCCCCGGGGGCCGGCTCTGAGCAGACTCCGCCTCCTCCACCAGCACGCTCTGCGCCTCCTTCGCCAAACCGATGAACTCATTATAATAGCGATACAGAATCAGCGGCTCCGGCAGCTGCGAAACACACAAATACAAGATCACTGTAATCTCACACGTGAACACAATATATAAGACGGTGCAGCTAACTTGTCTCGCAGTAATAAATGATATCAATACATTCTATTTATAACAATACACTCTATTTATACAGCACCTTTTGCAAACTTCCCCTACAAATCCTAAATTTTTCCTTCAGAACACAAAGAATTTTTAATACATGTCGACCAAAAAGAAAACTGAGGAAGTTAATGAGCTCAGATATTTAGGAGTGACATGAATAAAATATAATGCTCACATAAAGAAACTGACCAAGACATGCTTACGATTTTATCACATACGTCTAACTGTGTGATTGTCTGGGGTCAAATTTCTCAATCAGTAACTAAATCTACATTGTCGTTATATAATCAGGCTTTAGTTATAGTTATAGATCAGAAACCAACGAGTCGGCACCACTGTGAAATTCAAGAAAAACATGATTTGCTGAGTTCTGATAAAGTTCTGATGATGCCCTGAACACACTACACATTCTGCATTCTATGTAACAATGTTTATCTGTATTGTCTCTGTTACATAAACAAATAAACTAAAATAATGAATAAATGAAATAAATGAACATATGAAGATGTTTGTTTGGTCTTATATATCAAAAATAGACACAATTAATATTTTTAAAATAAATTTGATTAATCTTAATACTTTAATAATTTTTACACGATCTTACAAGACCGATGTGTGTAAATGAGTTCTGTTCTGATGGAGGCTGAATGGGCAGAAATGTGTGAATGCACTGATTTTGTGACATCACAAAAGCAGTCAATTCAAAACAGGCTGTTGTAGTTTAGTTTCCATATATGGGGAGAGTAAACGGTGCATTTTGAAACTAACACTGTCTGTGTTCACATGCAAATACATTTACCAATCCGACTGAATACATTCCGATTACAGATTCAGACTGAGGTGTTTATTCTCACTCTACTCAACAATCTGATAGAAAATCTTCGTTTACATGCGCACTTAAAGTAATCTGATCCAAAATGACGTGCATGCATGGAGAACCACTTAGAGTAAACGTTACCATGATGACCAGCATCCCGTGAGTCCAGTCAGAGTGAGATGAGCAGCAGTGAGCAGCGCTCGTGTTTTTAACTGCTTTAAAATGATGTCAGACTCAGGAAAACGTCCTTCACATGTCCTTATTAAAGAAGGCCGAGAGGAAGACGTCGTGTTCTGAGACACATAAGCTGGACGTCCGTCCCACCGCCGTCTTTTAAAGACCAGAGCATAAACTTCGTCTCCTCTGCAGACCAGTTTCTGCTCCGCCATGTTGACCGGTATAACCTTTCACTATGACGTGACGAACACGATCAGAACGGACTTAAACTTTCAGATAGGGAATGTAATCAGATACAGGCGTTTACACGGATATTATTCTTCTATTTAACGGATTATTTACAGGATTACCCACCTCGATCAGTCGGATAGAAACTGTATTGCGAATGGCCTCAATCGGACTAGACTATTCCGACTGAGGTGTTTACATGGACGTGTTCTATTCCAATTGAGCTATTAGTCGGATTATTAAGCTGCATGTAAATGTGGCAAGTGTTTATCAGAGCGTGTGAGCGGAGTGATGTGATTTGCGAGTGTCAGAGCGTCAGTGGTCTCTCTTGCTCTGAAACTGCTCCAGTGTCACTCCGTCCCGCGAGACAGACAGTCCTTTAATTCTCACGATCTCTTTAGTTGAAGCCTAAACCTTCTGAAATAGGCCTGTGTAGCTCAGAATGACTAACTAATTTTTTTTATTCAACAATGGCCATAAATTACATAATAAGACATTAAATAAATATCATAAGAATGGATCATGTGGGGCGGATGCAGAGCGGTTTGTCCGACATGTGAGAGTGAAATTGGAAACAGAAAACCCGGAGCGGAGTGAGTACAGAAACACTTCGAGCGAAGAGTGGAAACGTCTGCTGCTCCACTCACATCACACACAGTGACTACATGCCGCATCAAACCGTGTCCTAACTGTCCTGTCTGAGTAAGAGGGAGCTCACCTGTCTCAGGTAGAGTTTGAGGACGTTGCTGATGTCGTGAGGGTACAGGTCAGACAGCTCCACCAGGTCTTTGCCGTTCTCAAAAGCCTGACACAGCTTCTCCACACGAGACTTCGCTCCGTTCACTCGGTAAATACCCTGAACATTCAACACAGCTCAGTTAAACACAATAAACATGCTTTTCATTTCATTTCACATCGTTATCGCCATGTCGTCTGTAATATGCAAATGAGCTTCACACCAATCACACTGTGCTGTGAACAACAAATGAAATGATTTGTTTTAAAACAATGAAGAACCATGTCACACTACTGACTCACCACCGTGTTTATAATATACTGTAAATTACAGACTGATTTTATTTTTTGTCATTTCTGCTCTAAGGTGGTCGTGCTTTCTTAATGTGCGCTTTCCATAAGAAAAACATATTATCTATAAAGGGTAATTCCACCACTTTTTTGAAAATTCCAACATAATTCAATGTGTGAGGTGTAATCAGAGAGATTCAGAGTGGTTTGGTGTGAAATGGTTAAGATGTATTTACAGTGGTGGTGATAGGAACCAGGGGTCGCCATGACTACAACACAAATATAGACATTTTATTTACTATCCAGAACCACCAGTGAACCTACACGAGTCTTCTGAGTTTATATGGAATGTCGATGATGGAAAATAGTGGAAAATCTGAAATAATATGCATGTATCCCTCCACCATGAATGGAGTTTAAGTTCTCTAAACTATCATAAAACAGTGTCTCAGTCATCAGGCAGTGAATTCAGAACCATTTCATGTAGGAACTTTCTGTGAGGGAGCTTTTAGAGGTGGACGTCTGGTTCCTATCACCACCACTGTGAACAGTTCTGACTCAGTAAGTTTCTCTAGAACAGAGCGTTTCACACCAAACCACTCTGAACCTCTCTGATTACATCTTAACCTCTTAATTACGCTGGAATTTTGAAAAATCAGTGGAGTTCCCCTTTAAGAACACAGTTATCACTTCAGGACAGTTTTCTCCACACTAGGCCGTCTGAATGTTTACCTTGATGTTGAGCGCGCGGCTCTCGATCTCCGAGGTGCACTTTTTGATGATGAAGGGGATTCCGTCAGGGCTGTTCTTCGCTGCCTGAGCGAAATCAATCCCGAACAGGTGCAGCCTGCCCTGCAGCTTCTTATGACCGCACTGAATGGCCAGAGTCTCCAAACACTTCTTATGGCACGCCAAAGAACACTGAAGAACAGACAAGCGGAAAGGTGACATCAGTTACCTTAGTGTGGGTAAAATTCTTCCTCAGCTGCAAGTCTTGTCAAAACCATCATAACGACATACCACAGATAAGCGCAGATAACACAACGTACAAACAGACGCTAACGTTACCCCATTCAGCGGAGCGTCTGAGTCAGGGGTGTTTCGCTTACGTTATAAATGAAAATGAAAGTGCAGCAGACCCTCAATCACCTCCCGCTGTCTAGTTCTCTTTATTTAAAGTAGTACACCACTACACTTCGAGGCAGCAGACACAAAGGAACAGCCAGTCTTTTGGAGTTAGCATTATCCTACACTCTTAAAAAAGACTGTTCAAGTTTTCTTTCGTAAAGAAAATCATCTATAAAGAATCACAAACATTCAAAGAGCCCTTTGCATGATTAAAAGGTTCTCTGAATCATGAAAGGGCTCTTCAGATTGATGGCTCTATATAGAACCTATATAACACCAAAAAGAGTTCTTCTATCGTTACGATGTCAAGCTTGTAACAATGGAAGAACCCTTTTTGGTACTACACAGAACAATCTGTAGACGACTAAATCGAGGAGAAGACTTCCTCCCTGATTTAAAACTTGTGTTCTCCATGCTTTGTTACCAATAATGAACATTTCTGTTTTTTCTTCATTTAATTTTAAAAAGTAAATACTCATCCAGTTAATGATATTGGACAAAAACGTTGTTCGTTTATTTAGAACACTTCATCGTATCATTTGGATCTACGGAAATATATGATTCTGTATCATTGGCATAGCTGTGATAAATGACTCCATCCTTTTTAATACAGTGTCCTAATAGAAGCATGTACAAAGAAAAAAAGAAGTGGGCCTAATACTGAACCCTGTGGAACACCATTAAGTATGTCATAGTCATTGGAGCGATGCTCAGCTAGACTAAAAGTACTTTCTACCTTTAAGATGTATACAAAACCATTTTAAGACAGTTCCAGAAAGGCCCACCGAATTTTCAAAACGGTTCATAATAATATCACAGTCTACTGTATCAAACGCTGCACTTAAATCTAAAAGTACAAGGACAGAAACACTGTTTTTATCAGCGTTGACTCTTAACTATCTTCAGCAACGCTGTTTTAGTACTATGACCTGATCTGAAACCTGATTTTCATTTAGGAACTCATTTGAGCAAAGACTACTTTTTAAAATTTTAAAAACTTTTTTAAAACGATGATGCTGTACCTCCTCGCACTCGGCTCCATGGAACACCACCAGGCTGTCGCACTCTCTGCATTTGGACGGGGCTCGCAGTTTCCTCAGCTTGTGCGTGTGCGCTGCTTTGGACATCTGAGCGTTCCGGAACGGTCCGGGGGAACTCGCCGCCTCCATGATCATCTCACCCAGACCTGGAGGAACCCAGAAAGATCAGTTAAAGCGACAGTTCCGAGAAAACAATGTTTTACTGAATTATTCCTGGATGCATTTTCAACTCTTTTCATATCTGTACAGTAATATCTGTCCCGCTGTGCTGCAGGTGTGGAACCGTAGTGTTTTTGCAGTTGAGTGTTGATGTTGGCTCAGTTCCTCAGTGAAACAGTTCCTGTCTTTCAGCTGCCCTTTACACGCTGTTATTGTTACGCTCTTTAGAACCTTTTTTTTGGCTGATAATGTACACAGAGTTACTCAGTACAGGCAGCTCATACATTCTTAAACAAGATGGTTCTTCAAGGGTTATTTAGTAAAGACAATGGTTCTGTTTAGAACATTGAGTTTATTTAATACTAAACTGGTTCTTTGCTCAAGGAGAACATGTTGTATATGGTTTGTTGCTATATAACAAAATTTGGAAAATGTTCTTCATAGCACCAAAAAGGGTTCTGCCTTGTTATGATGCCAAGCTTGTAACAATGGCAGGATCCTTTTTGGTGCTGTATAGAACCATATACAACACTTTCTCCATCGACCTGAAGAATCATTACACCATGCAAAGAACCAATTAAGCATGCAAACAGTTCTATACAGAACTCAGAACTCTAAGCAGATCATTCCCTTTACTAGAGAACACTTGAAGAGCTTAACAATTTAAGAGTGCAGGAGAGCAGAATCACTGATGTGAAAACATCACAGATCATGCTGAAAAGAAGCTTTTAGTCTTCAGTCTGTTAGATTATAAATAAATAAATATAATAAATTAACACGGTTTGGACTCATGAGGTTGAGCAACCATCACTGAGCGACTACATTTAGAGTCAGGGTGGAATTTTCTCTTGCTTTAATGTGCTGTAATGACTCAGCAGTGACCCACCGTTGTCTGAAGGTGAAGGAGGTTCTCTCTCATCTAGATCATCTGCAGACGACATGGTGCCAGTGGAGGGGGTTCTGGGAAGCCTACGTTTAAAATCACCTACAACAACACAAAAACACTCATTACACATACATATTATCTGTGCTATTCAGAGAGGAACCATCAGAGCCTTCTAGAACTTCAGAGGAGGCCTCAGGGATTTCTGTTAGATAAAAAACACATCTGTAATATTTAGTTCATTCTTATTTAATAGAATCATCACGCCTGCTTTATTTACATTTTGAAAGTATTGTGATAATACTCTTATTTCAGTGATAAGTTTTGGTTGGAAACAAAACAGTTCAAAAGAAGAAAACTGCCCAATGAGGATGGTTCTCTCTGTGGTATGTAGGCAGACACAGCTGAGCTGCTCTCCCATTGGTTAGGACTTCAGGAGCTGGACTGAAGGCCTTACACATCAGATTAATCACCAACATCATTAGGAAGCGACAGAAGAATCAACCAATCATGCTCTAATGTACACTTTACAAAGTGGGTGAAACCAAAAAATGTCACGCTAGTCCTTCTGGAGGTTCTCGATACATAACTGACTCTGAATAGGAGCTAAGCAGTGTTCCAGCTAGTTGTTAGGAACGTTAAACAGCAGCGGCAGCTCTATGCAGAACTCTTTACTGAAAGAGTCACTGTAACACTGATACACACAAGCTCAGATATATGATAATGACTGATACAAGCATCAGATACAACATATAGAATTACCTTTACAAGCTTTAAACATCCAGGTTTAATCTAGAACCACAAAAACATGAAAACCGGGTAGCTTAGTGCTAACATGCTGAGAAAGTTAAAAACAGCAAAATTGGGCGCGACCGTGATGATATATATAAAAACAAGCACACGTTAATGTTGATGTTACCTGGACTGGCTGTAGGAGAGTCTACAGAGCGAGTCTCACTGCTGCCTCCAGCACTCTCAGAGTCACTGCCCACCCCTCCTCCCCCCACAGAGCCAGTGCTGCTCCACGCCTGAGGGGGGCACTGTGGCTTCACACCTGCACAACACACACATACACAAATTACCGTCAAACATTCAATTACAGGGTCATTCGACAATGAAACAGACTCACACACATCAGTACATGTAATTCATTACATAACTAATTATGTATTCAAATAACTGAAATAAATGAAACATAATGTAAATCAGATGTAATCAAAAATTCACCAGGGGTCGCCATGACTACAACACAAATATAGACATTTTATTTACTATCCAGAACCACCAGTGAACCTACACGAGTCTTCTGAGTTTATATGGAATGTTGATGATGGAAAATAGTGGAAAATCTGAAATAATAAGTTTTCTTTGGGGACTATTTTGCCTCACAGCGCCCTGCATGTATCCCTCCACCATGAATGGAGTTTAAGTTCTCCAAACTATCATAAAACAGTGTCTCAGTCATCAGGCAGTGAATTCATAACCATTTCATGTAGGAACTTTCTGTGAGGGAGCTTTTAGAGGTGGACGTCTGGTTCCTATCACCACCACTGTGAACAGTTCTGACTCGGTAAGTTTATCTAGAACAGAGCGTTTCACACCAAACCACTCTGAACCTCTCTGAACCGCTCTGAACCACTCTGATTACATCTTAACCAGTTAATTATGCAGGAATTTTGGCAAATAGGTGTAATTGCCCTTTAAACCACTGTGGGCTGGTGTCAGCTTAGGGCACAGTTTTGGTACTTTTTTTTCTTTTTTTCAGCTCATTTCTCAGATGAACCAGTGATAAAGCTGTTTAACGGTTGAAGTGGGTTTGACGTCGCTCACACGCCGCCTAACGCTGCTTTCACTTCCTGTTTACTGTCTGAAGTGGAAGACGGCGCGGATTTCTACGGCTGGGGTTTCGTTTTTGGGTTGTGTCATACGGCTGTGACGGCTGAGTTCACTCTTCCTGCTCACAAGCATTTCTTTCAATTTCAAATCGACACCGTAACCCAAACACAGTTCCTCTTTAAAAAGGCTTCTTGAGGAGAACCAGAGGCCTGAAATGAAAATCTAAGTAAAATTAATTAAGAACACATTGGGCCTCGTTCTCCAGCTGTTCTTAAGAAGAAATTCCTTCTTTAAACCCCCTCACACAGTTCTGACGAAGACTCTGACTCACCAAAGTTCTCTTAGGTGGGGTTTGTTCTGAGGTAAGAACAGAATCTACACACACTCAAGAGCACAAAGGTGAGAACAGTTCTGCGCTTTAAGAACACGTCATGAATCTGACGGAGACTTTTTCTTAGGACCTTTATGAAGAACACACTTCAGAACAGACTTAGAAAGATGTTGGAGAATGAGCCCATGGTTTATTTTAGAACCCAGAGGTTCCTTAAACGGCCCATATCCTATATATTAATATTCTATTTTTTTCCTGGTGTCCAGTTTGTGTGGTTTTATGCACCAAAAACAGTCATAATTAATTTTTACGTGACTCTTTATCCCTTACAATTAAACGATCTCTGTTCTGATTGGCTGTCCTGTATTGTGTCTCATTCAGACAGCAGTCCAGGCTGAAACTCTTTTCATAACTTCGGCGTGAATGGGCGGGGCTGAACTCTCTGCTGACTAGGCAGATATATGCAAATGTGTTGATTTTGTGACATCACAAAAACAGACTGTATTTAGTTTCCATATATGGACTGTATGTACTGGGAGGTGAACAGTACTTTAACAAAGTCAGGTTTTTCAATGATGTGGGTAATTTAAAGAACCTTTAAAGAACCTTTTGCTATTGTTACAACAATTGTTGCTTGTTTTCTAAGCGCAGGCTTATTACATGTAAGTGTATAAAGTATTTAATAAAAATGTGTTTATGTTTCTATTAAAGTCACATTTCCAGCTTACTGATCAAACATCTGAATAAAAAGCCCTCAAACCTTTGATTCCTGTGTAAAGAGGCCTCAGAGGACGGTAACGTTACACACAGCCCGTTTTTGTTTTCTGTTTTAGTTTTAAGGAAGTTCTTCAGGAGCCTCCAGCGACCGCCCATCTCTCCTGGTTCATTAACGTTGCTTAAACATGTTACAGACACGGAAGAGCAGGAAAAAATCAAATGTTTGGAATGAGTCTCTGAGCTGATACGTCTGATCTGATGCATTGTTGACTGAAATGGAGGTGAATGCTGGATGTTTGCCACACCACAAAAATTCATCCACTCCAAACAAGCTCTTCAGTGATACTCCACTCACAGCCCTCCAGGCCTAATACTACTTAATGGAAACTACACAGGAACAGCACACTGGTACTTTTGGGATCAATCACACGAGGAAATGAAAAGCACAATGCTGAGCACAACACACACACACACACACTAATATATATATGTATATATATATATATATATATATGTGTGTGTGTGTGTGTGTGTGTGTGTGTGTGTCTGTATGTACACACACTTACGTACATATTAGCAACCACCTAGGGTAGCATAGCAACGGCCTAGCAACACCGTCGTAACCACCTGGAAAACCACAGCGATGGCCCAGTAACACCTTAGCAACCACCTGGAAAACCATAGCAATGGCCTAACAACACCTTAGCAACCACCTGGGATACCATAGCGATGGCCCAGCAACACCTTAGCAACCATACACCGCAGATTCATACTAGATATAAGGGGGACTTTTCAAAATTTCTGCATAATTAACTGGTTAAGATGTGAACAAAGTCGTTCAGAGTGGTTTGGTGTGAAACGCTCTGTTCTAAAGAAACTTACCGAGTCAGAATTGTTCACAGTGGTGGTGATAGGAACCAGACGTCCCCCTCTGAAAGCTCCCTCACAGAAAGTTCCTACATGAAATGGTTATGAATTCACTGCCTGATGACTGAGACACTGTTTTATGATAGTTTAGAGAACTTAAACTCCATTCATGGTGGAGGGATACATGCAGGGCGCTGTGAGGCAAAATAGTCCCCAAAGAAAACTTATTATTTCAGATTTTCCACTATTTTCCATCATCAACATTCCATATAGACTCAGAAGACTCGTGTAGGTTCACTGGTGGTTCTGGATAGTAAATAAAATGTCTATATTTGTGTTGTAGTCATGGCGACCCCTGGTTCCTATCACCACCACTGTAAAGACATCTGAACCATTTCACGCCAAACCACTCTGAATCTCTCTGTTTCACACTGAATTATGGAGAAATTTTGAAAATTTGGTGCAACTCTCCTTTAATATAAGTTTCTGATTATTACTGTCAGAGCGTGAAAAGGACACACCGCAGATTCAGACTGGATTAAATCTCAGATTTTGTCTATAATCTCTTAAAGTACAGAAGTAACCCAGCTAAACTAATTCAGTTTAATCATCACTCTTTTTTATGCTGAAGTATTTTTCTACAATTAAATGAGCCAAACAGGATCTAATGCTGACCAGTTCAACAGCTCAGCACCTCATGGTCAGTTTAACCCCAAATCCACCACCCTGCACTGCTCTCCTCATTTACTTTTGGCTGAGCTGGCTTAGTAATGTAAGTTCTGACCTCATGCTTTTAGGTCAGCTCAGGTTTAATCCAGCAGGCTGATGACCTGTGAAAACCTGTGACGACCTGTAGTGACCTGAGCGCGAGGCTGAGCTGGACCTGGCCTAAACCCAGGAGCTCTGGCTGGAGTCCTACAGTCGGAACGCTGAGGTATTTAAACTGTTAACAGGTCAGTCCTTAAACCTGATCACCTGTAACAGATAAAGACCTGCTGGGCGGAGAGAAGAGCAGCTTTCATGGTCTTTTGCTTTGTACTCTGCACTAATTTAACAGTGCAATAAAACAGGAGTCATTAAAGAATTATATCTTTCATTTCCAGGCAAATTTTACTGTCCTTATATATCAGTTATACTCCCTGCTTTGTGTTCTGTTTGTTTGGGTATTTTTGCATTTTAATTTGATTTGTCTTTGATAACTTTTATTCTCTTTTTATTTAATCTTCCTCAAAAGCACAATGTAAACTGTTTTTAAACCAGGTGCTACACAAACCAAAATACTACTACTAATAATGATTAAATATTATTAAGGCTGCTGGGATTAGTCGACGTAATCGATGACTCTGATGCTGAAAATGTAATATTTGAATTTGTTAATAATTATATTTATGAATTTGCCTTTTGTGATGTTTTAAAAAGCTTCAGTTCAAATAAAAGCTTTTCCTCAAAATCACTACGTAACTGCTGCGTGCGCGATGCATCAGTCGCTTCTGGCTTCATTCAACGGTACAATTTTAAAATCTGGGCGGCTGTGAAGGAGGTTTCTAAAAGTTCCCACAGACCTGAGGCATCGAAAGTCTGGGAACACTTCAGATTAGCACAAAACAAAAAGGTGGTTTGTACACGGTGCAGAGTTTTGATGGCGAATCACAGCAGCACTAGCGTGATGCTCGAGCACCTGAATGGAAAACACAGGTGCTGTTCTGGATGACGGGACCACCAGAAAAGGCAAAAAAAGAAAGTGTTTGTGTATTCATGTTCATTAAATTACATTACCAGGGAGAGCTTTCTAAAATCGGTTGTCCCTGTAGCTGCTAAACACACTCAATATTACAGCCATAAAGCCGCCTGTCTGCTACCTTAGAACTTCCATTCAATGAGTGTTTGAGGAAAATGTTTAGGCCAGAATCTTGTGTTTAGGCCAGAATCTTGTGTTTAGGACAGAATCTTGTGCTGCATGACATTGATATACAGTTTAAAAATAGCTTATTAAATGGTCAGTTTGATTTTTTGAAGGAAAATTACTCATTTTGATTAATCGACTTCGTAAAATAGTCGATAGATTAACAGATAGAAAAGTTATTATTGTTAGCAGCCGAATTATTATTATAATTATAATTAGCCACTAGTTTACTGCAGAATAAGATAACAGAGGGAGTTAAAAGCACTTGGTGATCTGTATGTGCGTATATAGACTAGAGGCCGTGTGCTGGGGTGAATGAAGGTCCTACTGAACACTATTCTACTGCTTTAATCTAACAGTTCTGCTAAATAAAGAACACAGTGAAGCAGAGAAGCACTGAACACTGTAATAAATCAGCTTTGATATCGGCAGTTCCTCCCACCACAGAGAGTAGAACCCTTTACTCTTACAGAGCTAGGGCTGAAAGACGAAATCGCAATTTGAAAGAGTGCAATTTACAAATCACAAGAGCTGCATTTTTTTTTTAATAGAAAACTATCAACAAAGTTGTCTTAAGTTTTAAATGGGGAAATTGAACCTAATAAAACAGAACTGGTGAACTGCCTGTAGATGAGTTAGATCAATCAGAAGCTACAAAACACCCTTGTTCTGTAAATGTGATATCACAACAACTAATTGGTAGTCTGACTCACTCAGCGTTCAGGCTTCATGACAGAAAACAGCATATAAGCTGCTCTTTTTGGCCAAAAAACAGGCCTGGAAATTAATTCACAGAAAAAAAAAAATTGTATTTAACTTGCAATCCTAATATTAATCAGAAAAATCGCAATTGGATATTTCCCCAAAATTGTTCAGCCCTATACAGAGCCGTGACTTGTTTTCCTCTCACACTACCAGAACATCTGCACCGTCAATCACTTCTGATCGAGCGCTGATATTTTCAACCGTTTGATTTCTATGACTCAAAACGTCTACGAGTTCTGCAGAGTGAGACGGTCAGTGATGGAGCTGGACAAGTGATTCAAGCAACAACCAATCAGAGAGCCAGAAGAGGGTAAATGGGTGAGGAGTGGTGTGTGTGCACTCCATCGCAGAGACAGAGGAGCTGCCTGTCCAGTCAAAGCAAATAATCACTATTTACAGTTTTAACTCAGCTGACAGTTCACAGTAAATACTCTCCAGCTCTGACTGTGATCTGTGTTTTAACCTCATTCATCCTCAGTCTGCGTTTGCGCTTCTTGTGTGTGAATAAAAGCAGAAGAAGGTCCGGTCCCGTTCAGTTCTGTTTGTATCTTGTGATAACGGGGTCAGATCTGGGATTTTGGGTGCTTTCTGTGTCACAAATAGAGCACGTTTTGTGTTTTGTTGCTGCTGGGTGGTCTAACTCCTCTATAAGCAGTTACTAAACTGTGTTATTAGGCATTTTCTCACATAAACATTGTTCAGACAACATTGTTGATAAAGTACTTTTCAATCAAAACTGCAGCTCTTGCCATTCAAAATTCTTTCAAATTGAGATTTTGATATAAAACGATTCATCGTTCAGCCTTGGCTGCAGCACAAAGAGAGTCGTTGCTTAGCAACTGGAGCTCATTGAACTGATACAGTTATAATACACAAACAACCACAAAAAGCTTCTCAGCCAATCAGATTGTGCTGTCAGAAGAAACTGCTGTATATTTGTTAAAGGTTTTTACCTTGAATATCTGCAGTGCTGCTGGAACGTTTGTCGGCCATCTTGTTGACCCGGCGGTGGGCGGGGCTGTTCTGCTCGTCGGCGGGGAGCCCGTCTCCGACCGCTCCGGAACCGTGAGACGAGTGTGTGCTGCTCAGAGAACGTTTATGGTACGACGATATCCTGCAGAACAGACGCACAGAACACGTCAGCTTTCAGCCTCAGAGGACTCAGTTCATCACCGTCAGTAACAGAAACAGGAGGCAGTTTTATATGAACTATTTCTGACTCGTAGTTCAGCGAAACGAGAGGAGAAGCTGGGTGGAAACTGCAGATTCTAAACGTTTGATCCACACCACTGTTAGAGTCTGTAAGCAGAGGAAGAGACATTTAATTATGCCATGTTTTTGAGGAAAATTATTTGTGCAGTCGTCTTCTGTGACAGCACTTTTTAATCCTAATCTAACTTTTAGTTTTTAATTAAAATTGCTGTCCGGTGTCGACCAGAGGAGGATGGGTTCCCCTTCTGAGTCTTGGTTCCTCTCAGTGTTTCTTCCTCTTGTTCTTAGGGAGTTTTTCCTTGCCACCGTCGCCACTGGCGACACTCATGGGGGCTCGGACCTGGATTTTTCTGTTGTTCTGACAACACCTGTTGTAAAAAGCGCTACATAAATAAACTTTGCCTTGACTTGAATTAGAATTTTTAAAGGTTTCTTAATTTAATTTCTATGATTTTTAATTTAATGATTTTCTCTTTTAAATCTATTGTTTTACTCATGTTTTATTCATGTTTTTAATTTCTATTCTCATTTACTTTTTTTTTAAATAACTATTTTCTGACTATTTTCTCATTTGTAAAGCACTTTGAATGACAGCAGTGAATGAAAGGTGCTCTAAAAATAAACTTGCCTTGCCTTCTTTTACACAGACAGTTATCACATCGTCTCATTTATTTTTAACAACTGTTTCCTGTTTCTTCTCAAATACTTCATTTTGCATAAGCTGAGTATTAAAATCCGCTGTACACTGTAAAAAAAATTACCTAAAACAAGTAAAAACCCTCTCAAACTGGGAAATATTAGATATAGTGATAAGATTTTAGATCATTTCTCTTGGCAAGATACATTTTTTGCACTGTACTCATAGTTTTCCCAGCCATTTTGTTAAATGCAACTCTACATTTTTGTTGGTGAATTCTCTCCGTCCCAACTTGATCCCAGAAAAAGAAATGCTTTTGTTTAGTTTATATAGAGCCTTCATCTCACCCAAGTTTCCTATGCAAAGAATTACATGCATGTATGTTTATCAGTGGTGAACTAAAGCTGTCAGATTTGGTTCTTCAGTTTGAATCAGAAATGTCATAACTGGGTCAAAACTCTACAATAATACACTAATTTCTGCTAGCGCCCCTAGGGAATTTCTATTAGCATATTAGCACTAAGCTAACGCTGGTGCACACAAACACTTTTTGCCCGTTCCAGATTAAGACATATAAAGCTTGTAAAAGTCGTTCCATATGCTTTATATGTAACAGTCAATATCATATTTCTGAGCCTGTATGTATCAGTTATACAGTGACTCTTTTAGTAAAGAGTTCGGACACAGAGCTGCCACCACTGTTTTCCATTCCTAACAACTAACCGGAACACTGCATTCCATTCCAAAGGGTCCCTAAGCAGCTGTAATATTCCTTACACATTTGAGCACGAGATGTCGGCTAAGGGAACCGCAGTTAATAAATGCCTTCAATCGGATTGTCCTACAGCATCATAATCAAATATGCATCTTCAAAAGACACGCAATGACTGATGGGTATTTTTTCCTGCCGCTTCTTGTCAAGTGCACTGGACTACAATCCCCAGCATACACTGTGATGTAATGTGGACTCTGACCCCCCTCCCTCAGCAACAGTCTATAGGTCAGCGTTTACAGCACAAAAAAGATGCGGTGTGCAGTTCAAGCAAATAGGCAGAAAGGACATTTAAAAAGTATATATTATGATTTTTGACCAGAATTTGTGTAACTTTTCAAAGTTTACTACAAGTGCCTGTATTTTGCTGTTTTGGCATATTTTGAATAAGCAATGGCCAGTTGGGGTCAAAGTAAAATGTTAAATGAAAATACAATAAAATGAAAAATCTAAAGAATTAATAAAACTATAAGGGATCTCTGGCCCACAGATTCATTGAGATTTTTTGATATGGCCCTTTTAGTGGTTGAGTTTGACACCCCTGCTCTGGGCAGTCTGAAGCTCCCATCCAACGGAACCTTTAACTTCTCATGGTTTGGAATCACCCTTAAAATGTCTGATTAACCCGTGCAGTACCCTGCGGGGAACTACGAGGGCGACGGAAACGCACCTTATGACTCATTCAAAGTCTGTTGTATCTGCAATCTCCACAGGGACTGTGTGATTGGTTGGTTACTCTGTCACTTCCTAATTATGCTGGTAGATGATCTAGATCTTTCAGTAAAGAGTTCTGACACTGAG
The DNA here is from genome assembly GCF_904425465.1 of Colossoma macropomum. Classification (NCBI taxonomy): domain Eukaryota; kingdom Metazoa; phylum Chordata; class Actinopteri; order Characiformes; family Serrasalmidae; genus Colossoma; species Colossoma macropomum. Next base: position 33,721,881 of record NW_023494807.1, read on the forward strand.
CTGCCGCTGCTGTTCCATTCCTAACAACTAACCAGAACCTGTTTGGCTCCTATTTACAGTTAGTGATGTATCTAGAACCTCCCAAACTACTAGAGTGTCATTTTTTTGTTTCACCCACATTGTAAACTGTAAATCAGAGCGTGATTGGTTAAATTCTGTCACTTCCTAATTATGCTGGTAGATGATCTTGATGATAGTTGTATGAATCAGTTTTACAGTCACTCTTTTTTATCCTGACACAGAGCTGCCGCCACTGTTTTACATTCCTAACAAGAGATAACGACTTGCATTCACAGTCAGTGACATATCTAGAACCTCCAGAAGGGACTAGAGTGACTTTTTTTTTTGGTTCCACCCATTGTAAATTGTATATCAGAACGTGATTGGTTGGTTCCTCTGTCACTTCCTAAAGATGTTGATAGTTAATCTAACGTGTAAATCCAGCTCCTGAAGTCCTAACCAATGGGAGAGCATCTTGGCTTTATCAACCTAGATACCACAGAGAGAACAATCCTGATTGGACCATTTTCTGTTGGATGTTTCAAGAATTTAATCCTTTAACCCTTTAGTTTCTAAACAAAACTTATCAATGAAACAGGATTGTTACTACAGCACTAACATTAGAGTTAAACATCACGCTAAAATTAAAATGAACTAAATGTACAGGTATTTTAACTGTGTGTGTACCGGGCCTTAAGACTCGGCGTAGAAAGGAGGTCAAGTGAACCGCTGGCCGCGAGCACTCGAGTAAACAGAGCAATCTGAACGGGTACTGCAGGGCTTTCATCACTTCCTCAGGAAGGACACACACAATGGCTCCTCTAACCACTACAGCGCTAATTCATACAACATAAAGAGGAAATGAGTTCTAAAAGTGTGCTTGTATCTTCAAAAACGGGGAGGTTTCTTTTCTATTTTAAAGCGACAGATTAGCCAAAAATCTACAACGGAAAACTGCAAAACTTAAATCATTGCACACTCACCTCAAACCGTGCGGAGTTCAGTAATCGCTAACACGCTTGGTTATGAGGTTTCTTTAGTCTGTGTTTATAGAAAAGTGAGTCATTCAGCGTCAGAAACCACATAATCAGGTCTAATAGAGATTTAGACACTGTTTTTATCACCACGCAGGGGAGGGGCTGAATTCTCCCCTTTATTTAGTTATGTTTAGTGGGTGAAATCATGAAAGCAGCTGAGCTGTAGAGCAGAGCAGGCCTGACCCCTGTCCTGCAGGTGGACTGTGTTTGCTCACCCTGTCCTGGAGGGTCCGGTGCTGTCCTGAGCGAGCGCCTCCAGCCACACGCGCTCTTTCGGTAGACTGTGGACGAACTCGGAGTAGCACTGACCCGGCTCATACTGCTTCGCCTGATCGCACAGAGCCTGAAACTTCACCGGCAACGAAGCGGTCTGAGCGTGCAGCAGCTGGAACCAGTTCACCGTCACCTACACACACAGCAGATGGTCAGTGTCTGATAATGAATTATTCAGCATCCACTACAAATTATTCAGTATCTACTACAAATTATTCAGTATCTACTATGAATTATTCAGTATCTACTATGAATTATTCAGTATCTACTACAAATTATTCAGTATCTACTATGAACTATTCAGTATCTACTACAAATTATTCAGCATCTATTACGAATTATTCAGTATCTACTACAAATTATTCAGTATCTACTATGAATTATTCAGTATCTACTATGAATTATTCAGTATCTACTACAAATTATTCAGTATCTACTACAAATTATTCAGTATCTACTATGAATTATTCAGTATCCACTATGAATTATTCAGCATCCACTATTAATTTTTATTCAGTATTTAACAATAAATTATTCAGAATTTATTTAAAAATGATTCAGTATCTACTATAAGTTATAATTCAGTATTTATTATGAGTTATTTAGAATTTATTACAAATTATTCAGCATCTACTATCATGAATTATTCAGTAGCTACTATTATTCAGTATCTACTGTAAATTATTCATGATCTGCTATGAATTATTCAGCATCTAGTATAAAGTTTCAAGATCTACTATAAATGTAGTATCTACTATGACGTACTATAAATTATTATTTAGTATTCACTACGAATTAGTCAAAATTCACTACTAATAATTCATAATTCATCGACTCTGAATTATTCAGTATTATGAATTACTCAGAATTAACCACAAATTGTTCATTATCTAATACAAATTATTGAGTATCTACAATGAAATACTATTCAATGTTTATTATGCATTATTCATAATTTACTACACATTATTCAGTATCTACTTTAAAATATTCTGCATCTATTATGAATTATTATTCAGTGTTTATTACGAATTATTCTTACTTTACTACAAATTAAGTATCTACTATGAATCACTTATTAACGTCTATGAATTATTTAGTATCTACTATAAATTATTCAGTATTTACTACAAAATATTCAGATATTCTACTTTTAAATGTAAGGATCTACAATTAATTATTCAGTATATACTATAAATTAAGTATCCACTGAATTATTATTATTAACTACTATGAATTACTACGTAATAACTATTAATTATTTCTCAGATACTATTAGTTCTTCAGTATCTACTCTAAATTATTCAGTATTTACTTTGGAAGTTCTGAAGTTCTGTATTTATGAGAGTGAGGAACCGAATGTTGACCCACACTTTGGGTTCATGTAACTCAAAACAATAAAAGCTAAATAAACACTGACTGCTTTGAGCGTGAGGTCGCACTGAAAGACGAGTTCTCGGATCTGAGTGAGGATTTCACTCTTAGCGTTCTCCAGGTTCAGCCTCTTCGCTCCCGCATCGGCCACACAAGCTTTATAATGCTCCTGGGCTTCCTCCGCCTGCAGGACAGAGAGAACACAGGGGGAGGGGTTTAATCAGGTCTGAGCCAATCACAGATCAGCATTTATACTGTAGTTGTTGTACTGCAACAGCGGCAGCTACGTTCACACACCAGTGAGGTTTTCACTCAATCTTAGCCTGCAAACATGTCCATTTGTGAGATCCTGCATGGCCAGTTTCCTCCCTTTCAATGATGCACACTGAAACTACTGCCATGCTAACAGCTCCCCCTTGTGGAGAATCTTCAGTCTGATAAATGTGAGTGAGTTAGAAGCCACGTCCATGAAAAAAGAAGGTGTGTACCTTCTGCAGTGCCTCCTCCTCCAGCCTCCTCTTTTTCTCCAGGCCTTTTCCTCCTGCGCTCTGCTGCTCCTCCCCGCTGCGGCTGGTGGAGTTTCGGGCTTTTTCGTACTCCTCCCTCCGCTGAGTCTGCAGCAGATGAGCTTTACGGACAGCGCCCTCTGCTTCAGTCTAACACATACCGGTAAAGAACGGCAGATTAGTGTCTTCAGCAAGAGATTACACACAGTTTGAGGCATAAAAGCTGAAGTTGGCTTCATTTTTGGCAGCTTTTTACATGAATTTTCCATTCCACCTTAAATGGTGCAGCAGTTACATTCTGGCGCCTGAGGCTATGAATTATTTTTCAGTATTAACTATGAAATTAGAATTTATTGTGAATTATTCAGCATCTACTATGAAACATTATTCAGAATTTACTACAAATTACTCAGTATCTACTATCAATTATTATTCAGCATTAACTATGAATTATTTAGAATTTATTATAATTATTCAGCATCTACGATAAATTAGTCAGTATCTACTATAAATAATTCAGTATATATTATGAAATATTGAGTATTTCCTATGAATTACTCAGAATTTACAGCAAATTACTCCGTATCTGCTACAAATTGAAAATTATTGAGCATCTACTACAAAATATTTTTCAGTGCTTATTAAGAATTAACCCTTAACTTACTACAAATAATTAAGTATCTACTACGAATTTATTCAGTATCTACTATGAATCATTCAGCATCTACTATGAATTACTCACTATCAATTATGAATTATTATTATATTAAAGCTAAAGTTGGCTTCCTATTCAGCAGCTATTTATTTAATTTTCCATTCCACCTTAAATGGCGCCAGAATGTAACTGCTGCACCATTTAAGGTGGAATGGAAAATTCTAATAAAGAAGTTGCTAAATACACACCCTACTTTACTAATGAATTTGAGGGAAGTATGTAGATTCAGGTTCGACGACTTTTTTGAATGAGGAGTTAACTGAGGTCACATGCCATCACTTTCTTATTTATGTCTGTCGTATTACAAAATCTGAGCCTCGACCCAAAAGGAACGAGACGTATTGTTCTGCAGAAATCTGAACATACCATTTTCTTCTGCTCCCTGTGCCACTGCTCTTTCAGCTCCTTTCTCCGTTTGTCCAGATCATTCTTGCGGGTCACTAGCGGCTGTGGGAATGGAGAGGAATGTGTTACTTAAGAAACATTACAAAACTGGACTGGATCAAAGTCCAGCAAAGAAATGCTTCACAGATGTCCTCACAGATATAAACAGCAGTACACACTCGCTCTGAATTCACACACAACATACAACAGGGCAATTACAGAGCCCAGCTGGAGCCCACCCTATATAAATAAGAATAAAGCGTGGCCACGCCTTATTAACGCATGGGAATGAGATAATTAAGTCTTGGCCATGACCTAGTAAGTCTAAGTTGTTTACAGCTGTTTGATATTTTCCCAGTATTATTTTGTTTATTTGGTGTTTATGTGTATAAAATGTTACTCGTTCAGCCAAATTTTAGCTTTCATGATTACTGGTGTAATATTTTGCCAGTGTTTACTGACGGTGATGTTGTGCCAGCATGAATTTGTTTGGTGATTATTGGTGTTTGATGTTTTACCACTATGAATGCACTACACTGGTGTTTATTGATATATAATGTTTACCAGTATGAATTTGCTGGTTTGATGTTTATTGGTGAGAGGTGTTGTACCTGTATGAATGTATTGGTTTGTTATGTAATAGGGACCATGAATTTGCTGGTTTGGTGTTTATTAGTTAGATTTTTTTTCCAGCATGACTTTGCTGATTATTGGAGTGAGATGTTGAATGAATTAACAGAGTTAATTTGTTGGTTTGGTATCTATTCATATGTAATGTTTACCAGTATAAATACACTGGTTTGGTGTTTACTGGTGAGAGATACATAACCTGTATGAATTTGTTGGTTTAGTATGGATTTATATGTAATGTGGTGTTAACTGGTGTGAGATGTTTTACCAGTATGAATTGGTTGGTTTGGTATGTATTTATACGTAATGTTTACCAGTTTAAGTGTACTGGTTTGGTGTTAAATGGTGTGAGATGTTTTACCAGTATGAATTTGTTGGCTTGACATGTATTTATATGTAATGTTTACCAGCATAAATGTACTGGTTTGGTGTTAACTGGTGTGAGATGTTTTACCAGTATGAATTGGTTGGTTTGGTATGTATTTATATGTAATGTTTACCAGTATAAGTGTACTGGTTTGGTGTTAACTGGTGTGAGATGCTTTACCTGTATGAATTTGTTGGCTTGACATGTATTTATATGTAATGTTTACCAGTATAAGTGTACTGGTTTGGTGTTTACTGGTGTGAGATGTTTTACCTGTATGAATTTGTTGGTTTGGAGCGCTATAGCTGTCTGCAGGAGGAGCTGACTGTACTCAATCTCGTTCTTGAATGCAGAGACGTAAATGTCCCGGAACGGCATGTAGTCCTTTCAGTAAAGACAATAACAGTAATTACACTCTCATACTGCCGTTTCCTTCTAACAGCTTTATTCAGTGTAAATGGATCGAGAGGTGGCGATTCAACTGCACTGAAACAGATTATTATTTATTATAATAAAAATAAAAGAGGCATGCACACGTTTATTTGACCAAAGTGTTAAACCGAACTGTTTTTGGTGTCTATATTGCTCTCCTGAGTAAACAGTTCCTCCAGATATATTTGTGTATTCAGTGTATTTGTTTCTTACAGAACTGTAAGAATGGATTTCTCTGATTTACACCCTTCGCTGGTGAAGTGAGTAAGTGATGGACTTTACTGTAATAACTCTCACCTGCTGACTCGCTACAGCTTTAGCAGATTCTGCCAGTTTAGCAAAGCTTTTGGCGCACTCCACATCTGTGAACAGAGAGGGTCAGTGTTAGAATGAGCGCTCGATCAGGTTCTCGGGGCGGGACTGAGTTTGGAGGTGGATCTGTTAAAGCGTGTGGTGGTTTTGCAGACTGACCCAGGCTGAGGCGTTTCTCCACCCAGGCCAGAACGTCTTTGGTGTATTTGGACCAGGCCTTGGCGTAAAGCAGGGCAGATTCAACTCCGCTGTCATTCCTCAGCAGAGCCTGGTCCACCTTCTCTACAGCGGAGAGCTCCCGAAACACCGGCACAGAGGAATCTGCCCACACACACACACACACATACACACGCGCACACACACGCACACACACACGCACACACACACGCACACACACACACACATACACACACGCACACACGCAGTAAAATTAGTAAAGTTCCCGAATAAAACTGAAATTCAGGACACTGAAAACTGAAACAAAAAAGAGAAAGAAAAGGTTCCTGTATTTCCTGTACATGTATTTGTAAATGCAATTTGCCACTTTATTTATGCTTCTGAATGAACATGATGATGCTGATGATGCTTCAAAGGTGATAATCACCACCTGAGAGAACCACAGGACCAATTTAAAACTATTAAGATACAATACTTCATGATTTCCCAGGGGCATATAAAGCTGAATTCCAGAGAAACTCCACTACAACCAGAGACACCTCATTTTTTAAAATATGTAAAGTGGAGTCAGAACTCCCGTATAGCAAGTTTCTCCGAAAGGGTTCTACAGAGGAACTCAGTGCCCAGCTCCGCTACAGAACAGTGGTGAGTCCATCCAGCGTCTATCAGCACATGAACCAAAGCATGCTAGCGTTTGGACCTCACTGGCTCACGTGTGATACAGTGAAAGAGGGAGTTTTCTGGATGCTTCTCGACGTGCTGAGCGCTGTGATCCTCCCCCGGCCCAGATCTACACATGTGGTTCCCATTCCACACAAAAACGTCCAAAACAGCTGAAGAATGCGAGCGATTCAGAGGAGAAAGAAGAACCTCAGCCAGAACCAAAACAACAGCGGTGAGAGAGAGAGAGAGAGAGAGAAAAAGAGAGAGAGAGAGAGAGAGAGAGAGAGAGAGAGAGAGAGAGAGAGAGAGAGAGAGAGGCTGAGGGGAGTGAAGGGCCTGAACAGTACTGGGATTTAAATGCAGTAATTTTCTATAAATAAATTTTCAGGCCCGTTTTTTGCCACAAACAGCAGAATATCCACCTTTTCTGGCATTAAACCTGAACACTGAGTGCGTCAGACTACCAGTTAGTTGTGATGGTTGTGATGTCACATCTACAGAACATGGATGTTTTGTTGCTTCAGCTCATCTACAGGTGGTTAACAAGCTCTGTGTCATTATATTTTATTTTTTTCCTTTTAAAGTGTTTTTAATAACATCCACTGAAATACAGCTGCAGTCTGTGCAAAGTTTCCTTCTTTACTGGATGTCTTCTCAGAAATAACGCTAACGGAGAGCACGCTAGCTATCCAGCAGTGCGGAGCAGCAGTAGAAACTTATATAGACGGCACATGGAGTTAAAACCGACCGTCTCCTCCGATCAGACAGGAACGGAGCCTCGACGGCTGTGTTTATCTCCAGACAGTCTGGAGTGAAGAGCTGCTGGTGACAGGCTGGCATTTAGCATGATAAACACATCTGTATCCCTACAGAAGGTCATGGCTTCATAAACGTGGTAGACGTGTTGCTTATTAGCTTTAATGTTTTCAAACACTTTAATTATCAAATTTATGTAATATTATCAAATATACAGCTTAGCAACACTAAAAGCTGTTGATCATTACAGTGATTCCATCACGATACTATTTTCTGAGAAAATGACAGTACAATCAGCACTTCTACTTAAAAAAGATGGTTCTTCAAGGGTTCTTTATTAAAGAAGATGGTTCTTTATAGAACCATGAACACTCAAAGAACCCTTTGCATGATTAAAGGACGGTAAAGTTCTTTGGGTGGTAAAATTGATGGAGAATGTGCTGTATATGAGTCTATACAGAACCTTTTTGAAAAGGGTTCTATACGTACCAAAAAGGGGTCTTTGACTGTTGCAAGCTTGATATCATAATAATAGAAAAACGCTTTACGGTTCTGTATAGACACATTATCTTTTTTACGAATGGAGAACACTAAAAAGTGTTCAGATCACACGTTTGGACCAATTACAGAGAGCCTGTAAACAACAATCAGTGTAGAATAACGGTAAACAAAGAAAAACTAAATACTGTGATTTATACTGTGTATTGTGAAAATGTCTTAAAGATGCCATTTAATGCATTTAGTCAGAACTTTAACTGTTCTCTGATGTTTACACAGAAGGTCTGCGATTTTGTCCAGAGTGCCCAGATGTGGTTTTACATGCTCATTTACAGCCCTGTGACTTGGATCTAGAATGAAATGTTTTCCCTTTTTTTTGGGGCTCATTAATAATCTGATGAGCTCTGCTTTGATTGGCTGGTTTACCGTGAGGCACCGCAATGGCTCACACAGAACCAGCATAAGTAAATAGACACAGCAGGAAAATAAAATGACCCTCTGTGTAAATCAGCTGGTCCTCACACTGTTCAGTTAGCTATGCTAGTTACTTGGAGCTCACTAGTTGCTAACGTTACCTACACCAGCTACTCGCTTTGAATCTCGACAACACAAAGTAATTAGTTCTCACTATGAAGCTCTCAGTTTAAGATGCTTCAACCGTCAGACAGTGAATAAAGTCTCTCAGCAGGGCTGCTTACAGGCTGCTGTTGGGGTTGTGGTGCTAATAAAGGTGGAGTTGAGTCTCTTCAGGGTCAAACGCTGAGCGAAGCTGCTCGATGCTGTCTGAGCTTTGAGAAACTGTCCGGAGTGAAATGAGCAGAGAAGCTAACAGCTCTGAGTTACAGCTGCCGGGATCCTGTTAGAGATGTGGGAGCTGAAGTTCCTGTTCGCCAGCTTGGTTTGAGAATTTTCAGTTCCACCTTTAATGGTGCTGCAGTTACATTCTGGCGCCTGTACAAGCTACGGAACGGACGCTGGATTAGGAAGCTGGCGAACAGGAAGCCCTTCAGCCTGGATTAAAGATGATCATCAGCCGCTGACAGTTCGGTTCTTGTGAAGGGAATGAAAAGTGCCGACGTTCCTTCACAGCCTGGAGCTGCATTTCTGCACAGTCGGTCATTTTCATTGCTGCTGCTCTGTTGTTGTTGTTTTGTTGGGCGGGGTTATGTAAATTTTGAGGGCATTAATATTAATGAGTGAAGACTGTTACATAACAGTTTAGGATTTTCGAATTGGCTGGTTTTACTGCCTCTTTTACAAACGCAGGATTTGTATCTGAAGAAAGAGACGGCTGTCACCTTATTCAACCACACCAGTTTTACATTCTACAGCACCTTTCAAAGTACTGTGACGTTATGTTTTTACCATATTGTTCACACTTACTCACGAGTACTCTTTAACACCTACACATTTCAACCTAGACTCCAGAAGTTACTATCTATAAGAGCACATCAGCTGCCCTGCACTGACCTGTCTGACCTTATAGAAACACAAACAACAGTGACGGACTGAAGTGTGAGGAAAGCGCTGAGAGAAGCGTGAGGAAAAACGAGGAGAAATACTGACCTGCCGGACCATCCTTCTCTTCACATCCTCCTGAATCTCGAGAGAGGTTCTCAAAGGACTGGAAGGAAAATAATAATATAATAATAATATATTTACTATTGGAGTCAAAGTTAACACAGAAAAACACGACATGTTAAAAAATCTTCATTTTTTAACACACTTGTTGATGAATACATCAATGAGCAGTGACGGTAAAGTGGACAGAGCTCCCCCGAAATCAACCATATCAGTATGAGAACGGGAGACTGCAATAACAGAGGAGTACTCAAATGGAAGCTACAGGGAGATTCACTTGAAAGAGGCCCTGAATATTCTGTGATAACTTTCTCTAGGACGAACCAATCTGAACGAAACAACGTGCAATGAGCTCCTCAGTATATGGAGCCTCGAATAAGCTGGGATGCCTCTGCGTCGGAGCGATGAGGCAGGTGCCGGACAGCCGTTGTGACATTTAACCTCCGTTTGCAACTTCCAGGTACAAACACCCATACACCTTCAAGTGTCTGGCAGAACACGGAGATCACTTCCAGCAACACACGTAATGCAATCGATTACACATATGTCGAGGTACCCTATATTGCCAAAAGTATTCACTCACCCATCCAAATCATTAAATTCAGTGTTCCAATCACTTCCATGGTCACATGTGTATAAAACCGAGCACCTAGGCCTGCAGACTGCTTCTACAGACATTAGTGAAAGAATGGGTCGCTCTCAGGAGCTCAGTGAGTTCCAGTGTGGAAGTGACTGGGAATGACAGCAACTCAGCCAGTAGTGGTCGGCCACATAAAATGACAGGGCGGGGTCAGCGGATGATGAGGCGCATAGTGCACAGAGGACGCCAACTTTCAAACTTCATGTGGCCTTCAGATCAGCTCAAGAACAGCGTAGAGAGCTTCACAGAAAGGGTTTCCGTGGTGTGGGGTTGTTTTTCAGGAGTTGGGCTCGGCCTCTTAGTTCCAGTGAAAGGAGCTCTTAATGCTTCAGCACCAAGAGATTTTGGACAATTTCATGCTCCCAACTTTGTGGGAACAGTTTGGGGAGTTTGGCCCCTTCCTGTTCCAACATGACTGCGCACCAGTGCACAAAGCAGCTCCATAAAGACATGGATGAGCGAGTTTGGTGTGGAAGAACTTGACTGGCCTGCACAGAGTCCTGACCTCAACCCGATAGAACACCTTTGGGATGGATTAGAGCGGAGACTGCGAGCCAGGCCTTCTCATCCAACATCAGTGTCTGACCTCACAAATGCGCTTCTGGAAGAAGGTCAAAAATTCCCATAAACACTCCTAAACCTTGTGGAAAGCCTTCCCAGAAGAGTTGAAGCAGCTATAGCTGCAAAGGGTGAGCCGACATCATATCAAACCCTATGGATTAAGAATGGGATGTCACTCAAGTTCATATACGTGTGAAGGCAGACGAGCGAACACTTTTGGCAATATAGTGTATGTAGCGTATTTTTTTAGTTCCGATTGCTTCATCCTAACGGGAGCTACAACAGAATATTCGGGGCCTCTTTCGAGTGAATCTCCCTGTATGTTCACCCTGTTTTCAGAGAATTTTATGTTCAGGTTTAAACTGGATTACTAAAGTAATAAATACATTCTAATGAAGCTTATTTTGCCCACAGATAGAGCTTTAACAAAACACACTGCTTTTAAAAGCCCTGCAGAACCTAAATCCATGTGTTCTTTCTAAGTAAACTGTTCCTCTTTTCAGGTAAACTGGGCAGCCCTAACTCTTCAGAGTGATGTGTTGCATATGGCTCTATATAGCACCTTTTTGAAAATGGTTCTAAACAGCACCAAAATTTCTTCTACTGTTACAAGCTTGACATTGTAACAATAGCAGAACACTTTTTGGTACTATTTAGAACCGTATAGAACATGTTCTCTATCAATCTGAAGAACTATTTCACCATGCAAAGAACCATTTGGGCATACAAATGGGTCTTTGGTTGTTCATGGTTCTATATAGAATCACTGTATTTACTAAAGAACCATCTTTTTTAAGAACTTTGAAGAACTATCATTTTTTAAGAGTGGAGACTATAATAAATAAAAAATAATAATAATAATTGCCGCTCTTGCGATTTGAAAATTGCCCTCTCTTAAATTCAGATTTCGATAAACAAAGATGATCAATATTTCAGGCCTATATATCATTTATTCATTTATTTTTTGGGAAAACAATGGACTTGGACACAAAAAGTGCCCCTCATGTCAACGACCCATAAATCTATGTATCTCCGTCTGTTTAGCGCTCTGTGCACTTTGTAATCAGGAGGCTGTGATCACTGGTTTCAGAGCGATGGTGAAGATGAAGGCTTACCCGGCTGCGTCCGGCCTGCGGCGGCCCAACGCTGGAGCCACTGTCCACATCTCCCATAAGGAAATCAGACACTCTGAGACACAGAACAAGACTGTTAGAGATCCTGGAGAAGAGCAACAGCCAGAAAACACACAGTACCACTCAAAAGCTTGTACGTTCTTCATGATGTTGATCTAAAGGGTTCTGCGCAAAAGCTGTTCCAACTCTACACAAACTCCAAAACAAAAACATTTAATTTTAAACACATATAAACACAAATTTTAACTGCATGATAATCATATCACCCTAATCACTGTACGTATCCCATTAAAAGTCTATTAGTCAAAAGTCCTAGTTGCATTTCGGCCCATCAGGTCTGATGAGGGAGGGCGGGGTCTACTTGGCAGAAGGTCAGTACTGCTGAATGGTGTAATTCCAGATGAACAGTTCATGGGTTTTTTATATATTTCCATTAATATTATTCTAAAAGTCCATTTAATCCAGTCAGGTAGACTATTTTAATCATAATTTAGTGTTTATTTGCAATTTACATCACATTTTCTGTCCACACTGTGCAGCCCTCACTAACAGTCCTGCATACATCCACATAGCTGTGAAAACACTGTACTCACACATTGCCAAACGTGAACGCCAAATTGTCGATCGATGTGTGTATCTCGTGAAAAACAACGCTCCCGTTTTCTTTGTTCACCTCCTTGAAGTTCACACCTGCAGAAAGTCACAATAAAACAAGACTCAGAGCAGCAGGAACACTTCACTAAAGCCCTATTCCAGCTGGATTAGTGTTACATAAGGACACGCTGTAATCTGAGTGATTAGCGACAAGAACTGTGATTTTAATCCAGTATGAATCTGCCATGTCTGTAGTTTTACAGTCTGCCAAGTAATAATTCCTCCTATAATTCTCCAAACTCAGCTCCTCAGTAACAGCAGTCCTGCTCGAATCCACATCCCAGTAAAGTAATGAAAAAAATACGGCTAGCAGAAAACAGGTTGAACTTTCCTGTTCCACCTTAAATGGTACAGCAGTTACATTCTGGCAGCTTAATTTTCCCAATCCATTTTAAAAGGCGAGGCAGAACGTAACTTGCACTATTTAAGATGGAACAGGAAAATTCTGTGACCTCAGCTTCGTCAAAAACTGTGCCTCCCTTTATTTTCTTTTTTGTGACATGAAGACGAGGCTCAAAAACAGAGCGATGATGTTTGGATCCGGGGAGTTTAGGGTAATTTGGGGAATTACAGAAATCGGCCAGTCAAATCACACACGGGTTACATTACTGGACCTCCTCTATAAACCACATAATCCAGCTCTAATAGGAATTAATAACAAAGTCTGTTGAGTGCAGCTCTGTGAACACCAGCAAAATACGTGGTTAGAAAATTTTAAAAAGTTCAGCCATCAAAGTTTCCCGTTGTTACTACAAATGTGGTTGATCAGCCGAGACGTGTTCAGTGTCTGAAGTTTGCTTCTTTAGTTTTAGCCCTGGAGCTACGAGGCTAATATAGCCTCGGCAATGAAACAGGCAATGAAAGCTTATACCCCTCCAATTAGCGTGACGCTAACCGTGTGGCTATCATCACCAACTCTGGACAAAGTTCTCGAAGACGGCTGGTCCTACTTTATCTGGGCAGCCTCCTGTAGACTAACTACAGATGTTCAATCTGTTATTGAACTATCCAGGGTCAGGACCAGGGTTTTAGGCTAAGGTTGGGTCCAGGTTTAGGGTCAGAGAAAATTAAGGTGAATTTAAGGTTCCCCTCAGGTCATAATTTGAAGCGTGCTGAAAAATAAACGGTATTACTACAAAAAATGGCACAGACGCATCCCTGAACCTTAAAGAGCCCAAATCCTGCACTTTTCTTCCATTTCATTTTTTCCTCTCATGACAGTTTTGTGGTTTTATGAACCAAAAATGGTCATAATGAATCTCTATGACGTCACTTACTAACCTCTGTCTCTTTAAGCCTGGTGGTTTGACTGGAAGCTAATTGGTCATCATTAATATTACACTTTACTTTGCTTTTTCAGTTTAAAGTAGAAGCTGGATTACTGGATTATCGATGTATGAGTTGTTGAAAGCTTGGAATTCCTAAATGCCTGGAATCAAGAAACTTTCTTCAGAGCCAGCTGAAGCTGTTTTAGCCTTCTTGCTAAGCTAACGTTAGCCTCCCGTGCTAATAAGGATAGTGGAGCAATAGTATCTTACGCTAACAGCTCCATATACAAAAAAACAGCTCAGATTAGAGTCTCTAATCTCTAAACTCACGTCAGAAAAGCTTTAGTGAGCTCAAATAAATTTGTCGTGTTGTGTGTAAAGCTGTCGCAGCCTTCTTGCTATGCTAACGTTAGCCTCTGATAGTGGAGCAATAGTAGCTTAAGCTAAAAGCTCCACACAAAAAAAGCTCAGATTTGAGTCTTTACCCTCCAAACTCGAGTCCAAAAAGCTTCAGTGAGCTGAAAAACCTGTGCTGCGGTGTTTGAAGCTGTAGCATGCTAAGCTGCTGCTACTAGAACATCTCTACACCGTATTTCACAGTTTATCACACAGATGTGGAACATAAATGTGATTTAACGTCATTTATACGACAGTTAGTTCCGGCCACACAAGCTGATTGGTTGAGCAGCGTTCTAACTGTGCTGTTATTTCACCATAACATCACAGGTTTTTCACAAATACTGAATCACTCCGCTGAGACGCCGTTGCTAGGCAACGACTGTGACAGCTGTAGGAGGCGTTCAAGACATTTGAACGTTTTTACTTCTTACTTTGCGACAAACAGAAAACGGACACTTTTAAGATCACATTTGACTGACAGCCGATTTGGTCAGACTCTGAAGATGAGACGACACTAAATTCCCAAACTGTCATCACCACTGAGCAGCTTTTCAGTCGGCAGCTGAGACAGAAGAACAGCTGAACAACCTGGAATCAGCCAGAAATGAACCCAACACCATTCGCCAAACTAAATGGGCTGTAAGATGCTTTACAGACTGGCTGGAACAAAACAACATTAATACTGATCTGGCAAAAACTGACAAAACTGAGCTGAACTTGATATTGCAGCAGTTTTATGGTTCAGTCTGGACTTCAAAAGGCGAGGCAGACTGAGCAGCGAGTGGGCGGAGCTCGTTACTCTGATGCAGCAACAAGCTGCTCGTTAAGGAACTATAATTTGGTGAAGGAACTGCGAACATTAAAACATATTAAACGCCGCGTTCACGGCCCAGTTTATTAATTTATTACTGTATTTATTTAACTGTTGTATTAAAGCAGTAGAACACAGAGGGAGTGTGTTATCGCCAATAACATCACGGCTGTGATGATCTACGGCGACCAAATCACAGCCGTGATGTTATTTCGCCATAACACACTCCCTCTGTGTTTCTACTGCTTAATTATCTGTTTGGGTCCAAACATCTCAAACAAGCTAGCTACGCTGGCGCTGCAGGTTTCCGGATGCACGTCCTCTCATTAGCATATTTTAGCATATTGGATTGAGGTCTGAGGTGCCAGAATCCACCATTTAAGGTGGAATGAAGAATCCAAAGCTGGCGAATAGGAGACAAAGTCCACTGACACGTTTAAGGCGAGCGTGTGATGATTTAGTTATGCAGTTAGCACCATGCTAATTGGTGGGGTATACTCTCCCTTTACTTGTTAGCTGCATTAGCCTTGTAGCTCCAGTGCTAAAACTAAAGAATCTTCAGACACCAAACACGATCGACTATATTTGGGATAGAAAAAACAGACAATATTACAATAATCAGAATTAATCACACTTAAAAGCAGATCCAGCTTAAAACACCATTTTTTTGCCTGTTTGTCATTCATTAATGCCAGAAGATGCTAATATACATAGAATGTAGCTGTTCAAATGTTTCCCCAGCAAAATACGATACTTAAAAATTTTAGCAGAACGTTCCTGATGATAATCATCACATTGCACTCGATGTCTTGTAGATGAGTTACAAATATTAGTATCTCCCAGATAAATAGTTTTTACTTTACTATGCAAAAGCAAACCTGAACACGTTATTTAAAACCATTTATCTTGGAAATAAACATGTTTTTGATTGTAAGTATTTCATTAAGTAGCTTATATCTTGTGAGCGAGTTGGTTCCAAATTTCTCCTGGACGCCTCCAGCAACAAACAGATTTATTAAATTTTAATTTAATGAAGTATTGATCAGATAAAGCAGGTATTGGATGATAACTACAGTTAATACTGATCTTCCTTGAGGAGAAGACAGAAAAACATACTGACACACATTATATCTACTTACTGTATTAATGTTATTTGCATTTATTCTAATTTTTTGTTTTACTGAGTAAATAAACATTTTCTGACCAGATAAACAGCTTTTTAAATTTAATTTTATCAGGTTTCTGAAACATTTGCACAGTTTTCTCAAATGAAGATGGTAAAACAGCAACAAGTATAAACACAGACCGCTGAAGCGGTCAGCTGTGCTTTTCTGCTTGTTTTTTTAATTTGTGTTACATTATGCAGCAACTGTGACCCAAATCAGCCTCTATGATTAGTATTATTGGTTATTTAAAGGCTAAACATTCGGTTTTACCAGATATGTCTTCTTGTTTGAATGGGCAGAAGTGAACTTACCCATGACATGTCACTTTCCTCCATCTGGAGGTGCAGGAAGAAATGCGAATTTCCATTTTAAGTCATTTTTAGTCACTTTAAGTCATTGTAGGTGGTGTTTCGTTAATGTTTTACGCAGAAAGTCTACAAAAACGCCACACTAGCATACAAATCTCCATCTACAGGAAATAACTGAGCAAAGATTCTGCCAAAGTCGATCAGTGAAGCCTCAGAGAAACTCGAATTCAGCAAGACTTCCTGTCTGAGAGCCTTCACCCCCCCGACACACATACACACAGGAAACACTCACACACACATATTCAAGCTCTCACACACACACAACTTTCACCCCAAACTTACACACCTCGATTTAAATCGCAAAGCGCTCCGTCTCTCAGCTGAAGAGTCCGACACACGACCAAAAACTCCTTCAGAATCTGCTTTCTATACCTCCGCAGTCGTGGCGCGAGTCAGCGGACTTCAACTTCCACTTTTTCCTGACCAGAGTTCAGCGGCGGAAAAAACTTAAAAATCCACTTCAGCTTTGCCACTTTCTAGTTCCGCTTGATGGGTCGTCCCTCCTGATGCCACAGCAACGCTGCCAGCGGTGGATCTCTCCCTGTTTCTCGGTTTTCTCCAGGTGAAACTGGAAGCAGAACCCAGTTCATCCGTCCCTCGGTTCCTCGGCGTGCACGAATGCGCTCGGCTCAGAGGCTCCTGCAGTGTAACGCTGAGGTTCTTCCTCAGGACATCCTGCAGCTCCACAACAATGCTCCTGCTTCTGCCCCCAACACAACCCAAATAAGGGAACAGCCACGTCCAGCTCAGGGACATTGTTTTCTCAGAAACAGCCACAGATAATGAATCTTCCAGGAGGGAGGGTTTTTCTTCTTCTGTAAACTTAATTTGGAAAATTAAGGCCTGAATTAAAAGTGCCCATCGGATTAAGCTCTCAGAGCAGGTCAGAGCCTCTATTTAAACCCAGAGTGTAAACAGCCCTGTAATCACAGTCGTTTACACTGGAGACTCTCACTTTTCAGAAACTGTAGTTTGCATCAGTTCTTTGCAGCCTTAGTTTCTAAAATAAACCCTGTGATCTGTAGTTTGTGAGTGAAACGTGTAAACAGTGCGCAGCTCTCAGAATCCAGAGCGTAGAACAGTTATAACATCGGCCGACTGATCAACATCCACTGATGCACGGAGCACGAACGGTTCCATGATTCCGCAACACCCTTAACATGATTACATTCCACCTGTTTCCATGGCAAAGCTACACCGATTTCTATAATTAAGCTACACCAGTTTCTATGGTTACACTACAATGGTTTCCATGTTTACACTACACGTTTTCATGGTTACACTACACCAGCTTCCATAGTAACATTACACCTGTTTCCACGGTTATGCAACACTACTTTCTATGGTTACACTACACCAGTTTCCATGGTTACACTACACCAGTTTCCATGGTTACACTACACCATTTTCCATGGTTACACTTCAGAGATTTCCAGAGTTATGCTACACCAGTCTCTATGGTTACACTACACCAGCTTCCATAGTAACATTACACCTGTTTCCATGGTTACATTTTAAAGATTTCCATGGTTACAGTACACCAGTTTCTATGGTTATACTACACCAGTTTCCATGGTTACGGTACACTAGTTTCAATGGTTACACTT
The DNA here is from genome assembly GCF_904425465.1 of Colossoma macropomum. Lineage (NCBI taxonomy): Eukaryota > Metazoa > Chordata > Actinopteri > Characiformes > Serrasalmidae > Colossoma > Colossoma macropomum. The sequence continues at coordinate 33,740,193 of NW_023494807.1, forward strand.
CAAAGATTTCCCTGGTTACACTACACCAGTTTCCATGGTTACACTACACCAGATTCCATGGTTACACTACACCAGTCTCTATGGTTACACTACACCAGTTTCCATGGTTACACTACACCAGATTCCATGGTTACACTACACCAGTCTCTATGGTTACACTACACCAGTCTCTATGGTTACACTACACCAGATTCCATGGTTACACTACACCAGTCTCTATGGTTACACTACACCAGTTTCCATGGTTACACTACACTAGTTTCCATGGTTACACTACACCTGTTTGGTTAAACTAAACCTACTTCCATGGTTACGCTACAACCATTTCTGTGGTACTTCAACGTGATTATGATGAAGTAAAATAAAAATAGGAACATAAACTCTAAAAGCGTGAATAAAGACTCTGATCCTGCCGTGATTTTCTCCTGAAGAGCGCGGCGCTCAGAACCTTCAGATATTTATCTGCTCCTCAGAGAGATTCTACAAAAATACTGGGCAGCATTTGGAAAAAAACAAAACAAAAAAGAAAACAGAAGGAATTTCATCCAAGGAAAGCAAGACATGCTCTTCCAACTTCTTCAGACTTCCTTCATTAAGAAAAGGTCTCTAATGTGTGAGGGAATTCCAGAGGAAATCTGGAACGACTGATCCTCCGAGGCATTCTGGGAAAACACACATGACGTACTTCAGAACCACGTCTTCCTGCTCGGGGAAACCAGATCACAGAACGGGGAGTCCATCCTCAGACAAACACGCTGACTATAAACAGCCGCGTCTTCCAGTACCAGGCGGATCCAGACGGAGCAGCCAAGCACATCTGACAGCAATCCGGCAGAGTTTCACCACTAAAGCGACTTTCCTAAACGGAGACACCAAACGTGCAGCACTCGAACTGGGATGAAGAAGATGAGGACGTTGGAATTTTCAATGCAGCCCTTGGCAGAGGAAAAAAGCAAACAGTCCAACAACAAAAAGCAAAAAAAACTCCTGGACAAAAAAAAAACCCAAAGTGGCAAAACATTAAAGCTTTTAATGGTCTTAACATCAAATCCTTAATCAAACAGCTGCAGTAAATCAGTGATAGAGAGTTTTTCACTCTGATTGTCTTTAAATGTTGGAGTTCAGTGTGTAAACCTGCAGACAGTCTTTCACAGAAAGAGGAGTCAGTATTGATCCACTCAGCACTGACGGCTTCACACAGCTGAGAAACACTGCTGAGCTGGTTTGGGTTTAATGTGAGTCCAAATATTCACTATAGGGATTAAATCTGGACCCTGACCAAATCAGAACCATCAGTAAACAAACATCATATTTTGGGTGTGGCCCATTTTTTTGCCCAGGAGCGTAAACAAATATACAAGTATAATAAAGAGTGAATGTAAAATAAACTTTAAACATGTACAGTTAAGCCACGTCTTATTTCTGCTTCATCTGAGCTCGAAAGCACCAGAAAAACAGGCCAGAACTGATACATACCAGATAAGTAATAAACTACAAACTCAACACATCCTCACTGCTCTGTTTATCTCTTAGATAAACCACATAAACACGCATGTCGTGTGAAGAAGCTCCTCCTCAGAGGAAAACACCAGCCAGACAGCAGAAACGAGAAATACAGACGTGTGAACAGACGACGAGGTCGTATTTCCCAGTGAGAAACTCGTATACATGTACATCACACTTCCTGCTGGGGAGAAACAGAAACTTGGAAGTGAATGAGGAAAAATATAATTTTATATTTCCTAATTATTTCTTTAAGATAGCAAAGAAAAATCAGGATAAATGTTCAAAGACTTGACTTCTTTGTCCGGGTTGTGGTGCATCTTGCAGTAAACACCCAAACTGAGTAATCAGATAAGTCAAAGTGACTTCACCCCATTCAGGTTTACAGATACAGAGAAACAGAAAGAAGGAATGAAAACAGGAGCACAGATTACAGAACCGTCTAAACTCCAAAATCTGGTCTGTTTAGTCTCCATGATGACTGAATTTAGTTCAGTATCTATTCCAGAATAACAGTTCCTACCTTCATCATCTCATCATCAACTCCAGATAAGAAAACAGCATCACACAAACATCCTAACTAGACTAAACCTCCTAAATCCTGTCCTAACTTTAGGATGAACCCCAACAGGGTCCTCACTTCTGTTTAAGGTCCGTTTCTATGGTTTTTAGGCAGCTGAGTCAGCAGCATAGTTCACTACCAGCATAATGAGCTCCATTTATCTCTACTGTAAAACGCTGCTTTCACTGTGAGATGATTTTCTTTTCTAACTCTGCGTTTTAAAGATCTCAGACGCTGCAGACTCGATCTCCACCGCCCCTCTGATCACCTTCGTGTGTTAATGTTGATGATGAAATATTACAGTGATGGTGGTGAATAATGAGGAGACAGAGCTGAACGTGTGTCTGTTTATTAGGAGGAGTAACGTTTTATTCTTAAAAAGATGGTTCTTCAGGGGTTCTTTCGTAGGTTCCATATAGAACCATCAACACTCAAAGAACCTTTTTGAAAATGCTTCTATATAGCACCAAAAAGAGTGCTTCTAATATTATGATGTCAAGCTTGTAACAATAGAAGAACCCTATTTGGTGTTATATAGAACCATTTTCAAAAAGGTGCTATGTAGAACCATATACAACACATTCTCCATCAATCTGAAAAACCATTTCACCATGCAAAGAACCATTTAAACATGCAAAGGGTTCTTTGAGTGTGCATGGTTCTATATAGAACCATTTTCTTTACTAAACAACCCTTGAAGAACCATCTTTAAGTGTGTAGTTAAAGGTTTCCTAACTGGAGATAAGCTGCTGTAAGGCAAGATAAAATTCCTAAAATAAGAAAAAGTGTTCTATATAGTCCCAAAAAAGGGTTCTTTATCTTGCAAGGATACAAAAGAACCCTTGAAGAACCTTATTTTTTTAAGAGTGTAAGATTTGCTTCTGTCATGCGAATTAGCGCAAAGTCTTGACCTGTCAGATCTTTACTTGGAACCTAAGATAGAAAGTCTCTGTAACACAGACTCTGATCACACAGAACTGCATCAGCTTCATGTTCTTCACATTCACCCTCATGTTCTCCAGGAAAGGTGACGGATCACGCTGCGTCACTCGTCACATCTGGTAATCTCATGACTCATCCGGTTCTCAGAGTTTCTCACCTGGGAACAGGGCTCTGTCAGCTGTCTGAGGGCTGAACAGGTCCTCTCCAGTTTCTGACACCACTTAAACGCAGCGGGACTCTCAGGGGGGCGTGGCCTGGACTGGCCTGGTCTTTCAGCCCCGAAAATTTCTGGACCAGCTCAGAATCGTCCAGACTGAATAACGTCAACATATCACACGTTTCAGCTGGGCTCGCTCTCCTCAGCGCGTCGGGAGGCAGATCTCTAACAGTGTTTATTAGGAGACTCGTTACATTATTATTATTATTATTATTATTAAAATGAGTTTTAATGTGATCTTTTATATTTAAAAACTGGTTCTAGTTTCGTTTTAGGCTAAAAGAGCTTCCCTATCATAATCACTCAGTTATGTCAGTAAACATAATCACTGAGTGTAAATCCTCATTAGAGCCACCAGGATCTGGACACATTAGCTGACACTTAAATGTCATACACTCTTAAAAGATCTTTCAGGGTTCTTTACTAAAGATCTTTAATCTGTGCATTATGAAGGGTTCTTCAGATTGATGGACAGATTCCTTTGGTTTCTTTTTGTAAACGTTCTATACAGCTCAAAAAAGAGTTCTGCTGTTGTTACGATGTCAAGCATGTAACAATCAAAGAACCCTCTTCGGTGTTATACAGTGAAATCGTTCTTCAGGTAAATGGAGAATGTGTTGTATATGGTTCTTCATAGCACCAAAAAGGGGTTCTATTATTGTTACGATGTCAGGCATGTAACAATCGAAGAACGCTTTTAGGTGCTATATGGTGAAATGGCTATTGTTACAAGCTTGACATCACAACAACTCTTTTTGGTGCTACATAGAACCCTTTTCAAAAAGGTTCTATATAGAACCATGTACTATACATTCTCTGTCGATCTGAAGAACCATTATATAATGCAAAGAACCCTTTAATCATGCTAACATTTGTTGTATGTACAGATATTACATAATAAATAATACAGAATAAACACAACTAAACAGAAATACATTCAGAGTCGCTTGTCAGACGGTGAAACTGCTGCATCACCAGATCACAGCTTTGTTCGGCTCAGCTCAGGTCTGGCTGTTGGCGCAGTGCATTGTGGGTACGCGCGCCCAGCGGATGTTTTAGCATCTCCCTACAGTGAACAGGCGGATCGCCGTGTCTCTACAGGCTCAGCCGACACCCCTGATGACCAAACTCACTGTTGATCAGGGCTGAGCGATCAATCGCTTTTACACTCAAACTGCGATCATCACTCTGAAAGAGCTGCGGTTAGAACTACACGCTACGTAACTCAGCGAAGTGACGATCAGTGGAGAAATATGACCGATAATGACCTTGTGAACAGCAGCCTGGATGGACATGCTGGACTAATCATCTAGGAGATTAATTTATAGAAATAATCGCGTTTAAACTGCAGTCGCAGAAACGGTTCACAGTTTGTTGGTTACAAAAACAGTGACTACACATTCTCCCTCAAATCGCTGAGCCCCGGTATCAAACATAAACATCAAATATCTGGACTGAAACGTTGTAATTCCATCAGGAAAAGTCACTGTAGGACTAAATGGACACTGAACCCGCCCCCTAGTGGCAGAACACTGCTCAGAAACAAAAACACACTGAACTCCACAGAGGCAGATTCTGACACTGTTACCTCCAAACATGGACACACAGCTAAAAACAGCAGTTCTTATTCTCCAGGGTATATTTTGGTTTGTCCATCTGAATTCACATGACCAAATCGTAGGACAAATTATTCAGCAACTGCATGAAATGAATGTAAATTTTTATTTTCTTTATTTTTTTTTTGTAAAAGTTCCCCTCAAATAAACAGAACATGTGTTTTATGATCACACACATTGCTATATGCTTACAATTTACTGCTGAAAGGCAAATATCTTTGTATTATTTTATAAAAAATAATGTTTACAGAGCAGATCACTGAAGAGACGCCATCTGTTTATAGTTTATAGCTCAGATGTGTGAAAAATGGGTCGACTTTCAGTAGAAAAAAAAAATTTAGAGTTCAGCTTCTTTTATTATAAGGGTTTAAAATGACATCACCATCTATTTGACTGGAAAGAAGACAGTTACAGCCTCATACGACCCCCACCTTTAGAATGTAGCTTGAAATATGAAAATATGAAATATGAAAGTTATGAAGAATATAACGAAGCGCCATCCATCATCTAAACCGCTTATCCTTCTGGGTCGCGGTGGGGTGCTGGAGCCTATCCCAGCTGTCATTGGATGGCCATGGATGGATGGATGGATGGATGACGAAGCGCATTTTGGAACCACCGGTGGTCCCAAGGAGTTGAGGTTAAAGTCTGAATTCTGTCTGTACTTTTGTCCATTTTTATATGTCGCTGTCATCAGAACAAAACCTCGTATCTCCATTTTTGATGTTTCAGTTTTTCACATACTTTGAAAATGCCTGATTCCCTTTACACTGTGTGTAAATTTCATGATGAATGGACTAAAAGAAACGGCACAAAATGACGTGAAAAACATTTTGGTTCCACTGACTTACACTAAAAGTAAAGTCTGCTTTTTGCTTCTCCTGTAAAATTATCAAAAATTTGCAATCGCTGTTTTTAAATCATATAAAAGCTGTCTGGCTCCATATAAATGTCTATATGATTGTAATCTGCCTGTCTTGATCATTTTCACAGCTTTCAGATCATCAGCATGAAGATCTAAATGTAGGAATGTTAGACGCGTCCAGAATAATCAGAGCTGCAGAAAGAAGTTCTAATAAAATCACTGATCAGAAATCATTATATTTCACAAAGAGATCTTAAAAAAAAATAATGTATATAGTTAATTACTGTACATCGTTTATTATTTTAGTCTTGAAATACTAAATAAAACATTTGAAAATATATTTTTGTGAATAATTTGTAATATTTAAATCCAGCGCACGCTTAAAAAAAGATGAATCTTCAAGGGTTCTTTAGTAAAGAAAATGGTTCTATATAGAACCATGAACACTCAAAGAACCATTTGCATGCTTAAGCGGTTCTTGCATGGTGAAACGGTTCTTCATACTGATACAGAGCCTTTTAAAAAAAGTGTTCTTTATAGTACTAAAAAGGGTTATTCTATTGTTACAAGCTTGACATTATCACAACAGTAGAACCCATTATGGTGCTATATAGAAGCATATACAGCACATTCTCCAACAATCTGAAGAACTCCTTCCTGACGCAAAGAAGCCTGTAATCATGCAAATGGTTCTTTGAGAGTTCACGGTTCTATATAGAACCATTTGCTTTACTAAAGAACCCGTGAAGAACCATCTTTTTACGAGTGCAGTGCATCACTATGCCAAACCTATCAGTCACTTCAATCACTTATCAGTGATGATCAGTTACTTTAGCTTCTCACTGCAGCAGTGAAACTCTGCGGAGCTCAAACACGCAGCAGTGTTAATTAGTGCTTTAACGCACTGAAATTAAATGCAACATTAACTAAGCAGAACTGGGGAACCGTGAGGAGGATAAAGCACAAAGCGAAAGACAGACTTTTCATTTTCTCTCTCTTTCTCAGCAGTAACTATTCCTAAAGGCATACGGACTCTATTTCCCCCAGAAACATTCGACAGTACCGCCTCCAACGCCGCCACACACACACCAGTCGGTTCCGAGACAGGTTCTTCCCCCGGGCTGCTGAACAGCCAGTAGTGCTGGTGTATCGGTCACTGCACCTCTGAGTCACCATCATGATGATCTCCATGTATATATACACACACACATCGTTCTGACCACCTCCTTGTTTCTACTCTCATTGTCCATTTTATCAGCTCCACTTACTATATAGGTGCACTTTGTAGTTCTACAGTTACAGACTGTAGTCCATCTGTTTCTCTGATACTTTGTTAGCCCCCTTTCACCCTGTTCTTCAGTGGTCAGGACCCCCATGGACCCTCACAGAGCAGGTACTATTTGGGTGGTGGATCATTCTCAGCACTGCAGTAACACTGACGTGGTGGTGGTGTGTTAGTGTGTGTTGTGCTGGTCTGAGTGGATCGGACACAGCAGTGCTGCTGGAGTTTTTAAACACCTCAGTGTCACTGCTGGACTGAGAATAGTCCACCAACCAAAAATATCCAGCCAACAGCGTCCTGTGGGCAGCGTCCTGTGACCACTGATGAAGGACTAGAGGATGACCAACACAAACTGTGCAGCAGCAGATGAGCTATAGTCTCTGACTTTACATCTACAAGGTGGACGGACAAGGTAGGAGTGTCTAATAGAGTGGACAGTGAGTGGACACAGTGTTTAAAAACTCCAGCAGCACTGCTGTGTCTGATCCACTCGTAATGAACCATATATTACCATTACTGACCGTAATTTGGTTCAGTCTGTTCTTTTTCGTATTGACCACTACTGAAAAGAAAACGCTTCTGGATCAGTTATCAACTCTGAAGTACAGCCAACATTCATCCTGATTTTATTCTGTCTATAAGAAATCATAAAAAATAATAAACGAAACACCTGCACTGCACTCCCTGCACTACCCTGCACTACCCTGCATTACCCTGCATTACCCTGCACTACCCTGCACTACCCTGCACTACCCTGCACTACCCTGCATTACCCTGCACTACCCTGCACTACCCTGCATTACCCTGCACTACCCTGCACTACCCTGCATTACCCTGCACTACCCTGCACTACCCTGCACTACCTTGCACTACCCTGCACTACCCTGCATTACCCTGCACTACCCTGCACTACCTTGCACTACCCTGCTTACACTCTCTTCTCTTTCTGTACAGTAATACTAGAATAAAGCGAACCTGTAAAACGAGTTACACCATCACAGGAAATCGCTGCAGGCCAAAAACTCACTGTTTACTCAGTCTGTCTTCTCGAATTTCACTACAGTCTCTCCGAGGCTTCAACACACATTTTACAACATTCTCTATGTTCCTGCTGGAGCACATCCTACAGACAGTCTGCGTGAATAATAAACAGCGCCCTCCAAACGACAGGTGTCCGCGGTTATAGAACACTTCCCCCATTTTACTTCCATTTCCAAACTGAAAAGGGAAATATTTGGCCGTGACAGACGTTTCCCACAGACTCACGCTGGCCTGCAAACTCACCAAAATGGAAATAAGGAAGAACCACTGCTGAAATACTCAGACACTCACAGTCATATTCCAGAGGAAGTGGATTTAAAAGTCCTCCATGTGCTTTCATTCCTGCATAACTCAGTGGTTGGGATGTAAACAGCCATTCAGAGTGGTTTTGGACTTTACAGTGGTGGTGATGGGAACCAGGGGTCAACATGGAGTTAAAAACGTTTTAGGACCAAAACCTTCCCAAAACTACTGCAAAACAATGCAGAGACTCACACATATAGACATTTTATCTACCAGAACCACCAGTGAACCTACACGAGTCTTCTGAGTTTATATGGAATGTTGATGATGGAAAATAGTGGAAAATCCGGAATAATAAGTTTTCTTTGGGGACTATTTTGCCTCACAGTGCCCTGCATGTATCCCTCCACCATGAATGGAGTTTAAGTTCTCTAAACTATCATAAAACAGTGTCTCAGTCATCAGGCAGTGAATTCATAACCATTTCATGTAGGAACTTTCTGTGAGGGAGCTTTTAGAGGGGGACGTCTGGTTCCTATCACCACCACTGTGAACAGTTCTGACTCGGTAAGTTTATCTAGAACAGAGTG
>NW_023494807.1:33755252-33865252 GCF_904425465.1 Colossoma macropomum
CTTCTTTTTTTCGTGTTTGTCGAGGTGACGTCTTTAATTTGGCTAAATTCAGTTTGGAACTTTTTTCTAGTGCAATGAAGGCGTCTCAATGACAAAAAGGCGCTCAGCATGTGGCGGATAGCGGCAGGAGCGTTAAAATCCGTTATTTTTTTTCGTGTTTGTCGGGTGACGTCTTAATTTGGCTTAAATTCAGTTGGAACTTTTTTCTAGTGCAATGGAAGGCGTCGCAATGACGAAAAAGGCGCTCGCATGTGGCGGATAGCGTCAGGGGCGTTAAAATCCGCATATTCTTTTTTTCGTGTTTGTCGAGGTGACGTCTTAATTTGCTTAAATTCAGTTGGAACTTTTTTCCTAGTGCAATGCGAAGGCGTCGCAATGGCCAAAAAGGCGCTCGCATGTGGCGGATAGCGGCAGGAGCGTTAAATACCGCTTCTTTTATTTTCCGTGTTTGTCGAGGTGACGTCTGCATTTGCTTAAATATTCAGTTGGAACTTTTTTTTCTAGTGTGCATGGAGGCGTCGCAATGACCAAAAAGCGCGCTCGCATGCGGCTGATAGCGGCAGGAGCATTTAAATCCGCCTTCTTTTTTTTCAGTGTGTTTGTCGAGTGTACGTCTCTTTAAATTGGCCTAGATGTCAGTTGGAACTTTTTCTAGTGCATGGAAGGCGTCGCAATGACAAAAAGGCGCTCGCAGGTGGCGAGACAGCGGCAGGAGCAGTTAATCCGCACTATTTTTTTCGTGTTTGGCTTGGTGACGTCTTTAATTTGTGGCTAAATTCAGTTGGACTTTTTTCTAGTGCAATCGAAGGCGTCGCAATGACAAAAAAAGGCGCTCGCATGTGGCGGATAGCGGCAGGAGCATTTAAATCCGCTTCTTTTTTTTTCGTGTTTGTCTTGTTGACGTCTTTATTTTGGCTTAAATTCAGTTGGAACTTTTTCTAGTGCAATCGAAGGCGTTGCAATGACAAAAAGGCGCTCGCATGTGGCGGATAGCGGCAGGAGCATTTAAATCCGCTTCTTTTTTCGTGTTTGTCGAGGTGACGTCTTTAATTTGGCTTAAATTCAGTTGGAACTTTTTTCTAGTGCAATGGAAGGCGTCTCAATGACAAAAAGGCGCTCACATGTGGCGGATAGCGCAGGAGCGTTAAATCCGCATATTTTCGTGTTTGTCTTGTGACGTCTTTAATTTGGCTTAAATTCAGTTGGACTTTTTCTAGTGCAATGGAAGGCTTCGCAATGACAAAGAGCGCTCGCATGTGGCGGATAGCGGCAGGAGCGTTTAAATCCGTTCTTTTTTTCGTGTTTGTCGGTGTGACGTCTTTATTTGGGCTTAAATTCAGTTGGACTTTTTTCTAGTGCAATCGAAGGCGTCGCAATGACAAAAAAGGCGCTCGCATGTGGCGGATAGCGGCAGGAGCGTTTAAATCCGCTTCTTTTTTTTCGTGTTTGTCGAGGTGACGTCTTTAATTTGGCTTAAATTCATTTGAACCTTTTTTCTAGTGCAATTGAAGGCGTCTCAATGACAAAAAGGCGCTCGCTTGTGGCGGATAGCGCAGGAGCAGTTTAAATCCGCTTCTTTTTTTTCGTGTTTGTCGAGGTGACGTCTTTAATTTGGCTTAAATTCAGTTGGAACTTTTTTCTAGTGCAATGGAAGGCGTCGCAATGACAAAAAAGGCGCTCGGCATGTGGCGGATAGCGGCAGGGCAGTTAAATCCGCTTCTTTTTTCCGTGTTTGTCGTGTTGACGTCTTTAATTTGGCTTAAATTCAGTTGGAACTTTTTTCTAGTGCAATGGAAGGCGTCTCAATGACAAAAAAGGGCGCTCGGACATGTGGCGGATAGCGCAGGAGCGTTAAATCCGCTTCTTTTTTTCGTGATTGTCGTGGTGACGTCTTTAATTTGGCTTAAAATTCAGTTGGAACTTTTTCTAGTGCAATGAAGGCGTCTCAATGACAAAAAGGCGCTCGCATGTGGCGGATAGCGGCAGAGCATTTAAATCCGCTTCTCGTGTTTGTCGAGGTGACGTCTTTAATTTGGCTTAAATTCAGTTGGAACTTTTTCTAGTGCAATGGAAGCGTCTCAATGACAAAAAGGCGCTCGCATGTGGCGGATAGCGGCGCCTAACCTTAACCCCTGTTGTAATGTCTTTAATTTAGTCTTATATTAGTTCAAACTGCTTTCCACCGCAATCAAATGTGTTACAAAGACAACGGAGGTGCTTGCATATAGCGGATAGCGGCAGGTGGATTTTAATCCGCTTAATTTTCGTTTTTTTATGGTGACGTTTTTAATTTGGCAGAAATTCAGTTGGAACTTCTTTTAAGTGCAATCAAATGTGTCACTATGACAAAGAAGGCGCTTGCATATGGCGGACTGCGGGAGATTGATTTTAATCAGATTAATGTTCTTGTTTTTTGTGGTGATGTCTTTAATTTGGCTTACATTCAGTTTGAACTTCTTACTAGTGCAATTGAATGTGTCACAATTAAAAAGAAGTTGCTTCCATGTATTGGGTTTCACCAGCTGGCTTTTAATCTCTTTATTGTTTTGATCGTTGTAATGTTTTTAATTTAGCCTTATTTAACTTTGAACCTCTTTCCACCGCAATCGAATGCGTCACAATGGTAACACAGGCACTTACATCCAGTGGGTATCCCCAGCTGGCTTTTAATCTACTTATTTTTCGTTTTGATCTTTGTAATGTCTTTAATTTAGTCTTATTTCAGTTCCAAGTTATTGGCGCTGCAATCGAACGCATCACAATGACAAGGCAGGCGCTTTCATATGGCGGATAGTGGCAGGTGGATTTTAATCCGCTTAATTTTCTTTTTTTGTGATGACGTCTTTAATTTGGCTGAAATTCAGTTGGAACGCCTTTCTAGTGCAATCTAATGCGTCACAATTACAAAGAAGCCGTTTACATCTGGCGGATCACGGCAGGTGTTTTTTTTTTGTCTCCTTAATTCTCATTTTTTTCATGGTACGGTCTTTAATTTAGGCATATTTCAGTTAAGTGTTGAATTACATACAATTACATGTTTTGATTGTTGTAATGTCTTTAATTTAGCCTTATTTCAGTTTGAACTTATTTGCACAGCAATCGAATGCATCACAATGACAACGCAGGTGCTTGCATATGCTGGATAGCGGCAGGTGGATTTTAATGCTCTTAACTTTCTTGTTTTTTTGTGGTGACGTTTTTAATTTGGCTGAAATTCAGTTGGAACTTATTTCTATTGCAATCGAATGCATCCCAATTACAAAGAAGGTGATTGCAGGTATTGGGTTTCCCCAGCTGGCTTTTAATCTCCTTATTTTTTATTTTCATCGTTGTAATGTCTTGAATTTAGTCTTACGTCAGTTCGAACATCTGTCCACTGCAATCGAACGCGTCACAATGGCATCACAAGCACTTCCATCCAGTGGGTAGCCCCAGCTGGCTTTTAATCTACTCATTTTTTGTTTTGATTGTTGTAATGTCTTTAATTTAGCCTTATTTCAGTTTGAACTTATTTCAACTGCAATCAAACGCCTGACAATCATGATGCATCAGCTTGAATATGGTGGATAGTGGCAGGTGGATTTTAATCCGCTTCATTTTTTCTTTTTTTTTGTGGTGACGTCTTTAATTTGGCTGAAATTCAGTTGGAACGTCTTTCTAGTGCAATCAAATGCATCACAATTACAAAGAAAGGGCTTGCATATGGCGTATTGCGGCAGGTGGATTTTAATCTGCTTCATTTTCTTTTTTTTTGTGGTGACGTCTATAATTTGGCTTAAATTCAGTTGGACCGTCTTTCTAGTACAATAGAATGCGTCACAATTACATAGAAGACGCTTCCATCTGGCGGACCACGGCAGGTTTTTTTTGTCTCCTTAATTCTCATTTTTCGAGGTACGGTCTTTAATTTAGGCTTATTTCTGTTAAGTGTTGCATCACATCACATTGCTACTGTTTTCTATGACTTTAAACTTCTTTCATTCGCAACAGAAACCAATTTCATTCATAATATGCTTTCAGTAATCAAGATTGTCACAATATATATGTAAAAAATAACTTTGCAACTTATTCCTTAACGTAATGAACCTCAGTAACAATGACCCACTCGATTCAGGAGTGGAGCATATCTCTACTTGACTGAAGACATGACACTGTAATGTGGAGTGTCAGGTGCAATACCCACCTTCATCACCAGAGGTCAGTCTCACCTGAGTATTGAGTTGCTCCCTAATGACACCTTGACCTAACTCACCGGCAGCTCATTAACCTCCATTTATAAGGACCTTCTTGTTTTTTGTTTTTTTTTTGTCGTGGTGACGTCTTTAATTTGGCTGAAATTCAGTTGGAACATCTTCCTAGTGCAATTGAATGCATCACTATGACAAATGTGCTCTATCATATGTCTGATAGAAGCAGGTGCATTTTAATACGCTGAATTTTCTTCTTTCTTGTGGTGACGTTTTTAGTTTGGCAGAAATTCAGTTGGAACTTCTTTCTAGTGAAATTGAACGCGTCAAAATGACAAATGCACTTTCATATGTCGGATAGCAGCAGGTGCATTTTAATCCGCTGTATTTTCTTCTTTCTTGTTGTGACGTCTTTAATTTGGCTTAAATTCAGTTGGAACGTCTTTCTAGTGCAATCGAATGCGTCACAATGACAAATGCACTCTATCATATTTCTGATAGAAGCAGGTGCATTTTAATCCGCTGTATTTTCTTCTTTTTTGTGGTGACGTCTTTAATTTGGCTGAAATTCAGTTGGAACATCTTTCCAGTGCAATCAAATGCGTCCCAACTACAAAGGAGCTTACATGTTTTGCGTTTCCCCAGCTGGCTTTTCATCTCCTTATTTTTAGTTTTGATCGTTGTAATGTCTTTAATTTAGTCTTATTTCAGTTGAAACTTCTTTCCACCACAATCGCACGCTGACTTGACTGAAGACATGACACTGTGATGTGGCGTGTCAGGTGCAATACCCACCTTGATCACCAGAGGTCAGTCTCACCTGAGTATTGACTTCCTCCCTAATGACACCTTGACTTAACTCACCTGCAGCTCATTAACCTCCATTTATAAGGACCTTCACTCACAGTGGATCTCTGAGAAGTATTGCCATTTCAAGTGCATAGCAACCTTTGTTTGTTCTCATCTCTTGGATTTATTTGGTTTGCCTAGACCCGTTTCTGGACTTTTTTTTTCTCTGTTTTCGAACACTCTTTGGGACCTTTGCTGTATGGTGATCTAACTGTTTCATGTTTTGACTGAATCTGTTTGTGATTTATGAGGCTGTGTTCTGAATGAACGGAAATCATGGATTCACACCCATCTAGAGAGTCTTCATTACATGGAGATATTCAGGTGGGTCTTTAATTTAGCCTCAGTTCGAACTTGTTTCCACTGCAATCGAACGCATCACAATGACCACACAGGCGCTTGCGTATGGCGGATAGCAGCAGGTGGATTTTAATCCGCTTAATTTTCTTGTTTTTTTTCGTGGTGACATCTTTAATTTGGCTGAAATTCAGTTGGAATGTCTTTCTACTGCGATCAAATGCATCACAATTACAATGACAGCGCTTACATGTATTGGGTTTCCCCAGCTGGCTTTTCATCTCCTTATTTTTAGTTTTGATCATTGTAATGTCTTTAATTTAGCCTTATTTCAGTTCAAACTTATTTCAACTGCAAATGAACGCATCACAATGACAATGAAGCAGTTTCCTTATGTAGGATAGTGGCAGGTGGATTTTAATCTGCTTAATTTTCTTGTTTTTTTTTGTGGTGACGTCTTTAATTTGGCTGAAATTCAGTTGGAACGTCTTTCTAGTGCAATCGAATGCGTCCCAACTACAAAGGAGCTCACATGTTTTGGGTGTCCTCCAACTGGCTTTTCATCTCCTTATTTTTAGTTTTGATCGTTGTAATGTCTTTAATTTAGTCTTATTTCAGTTGAAACTTCTTTCCACCGCAATCGAACGCGTCACAATGGCAACGACGGTGCTTACATGTATTGGGTTTGATCATTGTGATGTCTTTAAATTAGCCTTATTTCAGTTCGAACTTGTTTCCACTGCAATCGAACGCGTCACAATGACCACGCAGGCGCTTGCATATGGCGGATAGCAGCAGGTGGATTTTAATCCGCTTAATTTTCTTGTTTTTTTTCGTGGTGACATCTTTAATTTGGCTGAAATTCAGTTGGAACGTCTTTCTACCACGAACGAATGCGTCCCAATACAACGACAGCGCTTACATGTATTGGGTTTCCCCAGCTGGCTTTTCATCTCCTTATTTTTCGTTTTGATCGTTGTAATGTCTTTAATTTAGCCTTATTTCAGTTCGAACTTGTTTCCACTGCAATCGAACGCGTCACAATGACCACGCAGGCACTTGCATATGGCGGATAGTAGCAAGTGGATTTTAATCCGCTTAATTTTCTTGTTTTTTTTCATGGTGACATCTTTAATTTGGCTGAAATTCAGTTGGAACGTCTTTCTACCGCGAACGAATGCGTCCCAATTACAACGACAGCGCTTACATGTATTGGGTTTCCCCAGCTGGCTTTTCATCTCCTTATTTTTCGTTTTGATTGTTGGAATGTCTTTAATTTAGCCTTATTTCAGTTCGAACTTGTTTCCACTGCAATCGAATGCGTCAAAATGACCACGCAGGCGCTTGCATATGGCGGATAGCAGCAGGTGGATTTTAATCTCCTTAATTTTCTTTTTTTTTGTGGTGACGTCCTTAATTTGGCTTAAATTCAGTTGGAACGTCTTTCTAGTGCAATCGAATGCGTTACAATTACAACGACAGTGCTTACATGTATTGGGTTTCCCCAGCTGGCTTTTCATCTCCTTATTTTTCGTTTTGATCGTTGGAATGTCTTTAATTTAGTTTTATTTCAGTTCGAAATTATTTGCACTTCAAATGAACACGTCAAAATGACAGTGCAGCAGCTTCCATATGTCGGATAGCGACAGGCAGATGTTAATCCGCTTAATTTATTTTATTTTTTCTTGTGGTGACGTCTTTTGGCTGAAATTCAGCTGGAACCTCTTTCTAGTGCAATTGAATGCATCACAATTACAAAGAAGGCGTTTCCGTCTGGCGGATCACGGCAGGTGTTTTTTTTTGTCTCCTTAATTCTCTTATTTTTCGTGGTACGGTCTTTCGTTTAGGGTTAGGGCTAGTAACAATGACCCACTGGATTCAGGAGCGGAGCATATCTCTACTTGACTGAAGACATGACACTGTAATGTGGAGTGTCAGGTGCAATACCTGCCTTCATCACCAGAGGTCAGTCTCACCTGAGTATTGACTTGCTCCCTAATGACACCTTGACCTAACTCACCTGCAGCTCATTAACCTCCATTTATAAGGACCTTCACTCACAGTGGATCTCTTTAGTATTGCCATTTCCAATGCATAGCAATCTTTGTTCTCATCTCTTGGATTTATTTGGTTTGCCTAGACCCGTTTCTGGACTTTTTTTCCTTTGTTTTCGAACACTCTTTGGGACTTTTGCTGTGTAGCGATCTATACTGTTTCATGTTTCATGTTTTCATTTTTGAGTCTCTGAATCTGTTTGTGATTTTTGAGGCTGTGTTCTGTATAAATGGGGATTCCCACCTATCTGGAGAGTCTTCATTACATGGAGATGTTCAGGTGGGTCTTTAAGTTAGCCTTATTTCAGCTGGAACTTCTTTCCACTGCAATCGAATGCATCACAATGACAATGCAGTCGCTTGCATGTGGTGGATAGTGGCAGGTGGATTTTAATCTGCCTAATGTTTTTTTTTTACACTTAAACTTATCAATTTCTCAGTTGCATCAAGCTCACCTGTTAAAAATCTTGGTGTCGTGATAGACCTTCAACGCAAATATAACTACTATTATTAGAACAGCCTTCCTGCATCTCTGCAATATTGCTAAATTGAGAAATGTTTATCTTTACAGGATGCAGAAAACTTATTTCATGCATTTATTACTTCAAGGCTAGATTACTACACTGGTTAACAGTTAAATTTTGCATTGATTATAAAATTATCTTACTGACTTACAAAGCACTAAACTGACTCGCCCCTCAGTACCTGATTGAACTTCTCTCCCACTATGAACCATCACGCCTACTTAGATCACAAGGTACTGGCTTACTATTAGTACCTAGAATTAATAAAGTTACGTCGGGCTTCTCATACAAAGCCCCCCATCTTTGGAATAGTCTTCCTGTTAATGTTCAGAACTCAGATACAGCCTCAGTGTTTAAGTCTAGGCTTCATTGTTTATTAAGTAGCAATGATGTGAAGATGATGGAGGCTCTGCTGACACTGTCTTCATTGTATAAGATGTTTTACTAAGTAAAATAGTATCATATCAAGCACTATAAAGTACCTGAGAGGGCATCCATGCCACTTCTAAAGTGTACACACGAGCCAATGGCTTATATAGGCTGCTTGTTGTTCAAACAGGAGACAGAACATATGGTCCTTATTAAAATGATCTCATCTATTTGGAACTAATAGAAGAAGGGAGAAGGTGAGAGGCCTACTCCCTATGGGGACTTTGGACTAGGGGGCCACCTTAATTTAAACATTCCAAACCCTGCAAACACAGGACGCATAGAACTTCAGACCTCAACTTATACTAGAAGTTGTGTTTTTACCTTCTTCTATAAAAGCACTCTTCTAAATACACCTCATATTCCCCCTTTCGAGACTTCCGCAAAGTCTCGAAAAACAAAAAAGACAAAAAAAAAATACATGTTTGCGTTTGTAACAAAACAGTTCCATCTACACATGCTTCCTACAGCATAACCTTAGCAATGCAACAACTTTCTGGAGTGTGAGAGCGAAAAAACCTGTCAGGCAGCTATCATTCCTGAAATGTCCATCAAACAATCTAGACCGGGGAAATTCTCTCACGGTCCCTCTGCCTTAGGCGACCACATGAAAGTACTCCAGACCACTTTAAAAAGGAGGAATTTTGACAAAATGTATAGAGAAATGACTTAAGCAAATACATGTGGAACCCTCAGAAAATAAAATCAAAACAATGTCACATTCAGGCTGGTCGACCCATCGGACCTTCCAATGGACCTTTCCCTGCCTAACACCAATATCCCTAAGCACCTGAAAAAAGAAAAAAAAAACATCTGAGGTCCCAATGTACTTACCCCAAAACAGAAAACATCAGTCTTCAAGCAATTTAAAACCAAAGAAAGTGTTATAAATTTAAGTACTACTCATGCAATAAACAACTCAAGCACTCAATCCAACTAGTATGTCTTACTAAGATTATCACTACCTTATAAATGTCCTCTATCAATATCACACATTACAATATAACAAAATCCAACACTATGCAAATAAATGTATATGAAGACATAAATAGGTAGCACACTGCAGCTCCTCAGCAGCAACGACCCTGTGTAGTGTCGATGATGTGTTGACTCTTATTCTTATTCCTTATTCAAAGTCCTTCAGTCCAGTCTTATTGTCCATGCACATCGGGGTCCCCGAAGATCCAACCACCTTACAGTGGTCTTCCCCCAACATTGTTCTTGAAGGAAAGAAAAGAAAACCACCAACCAGTATCTTTTGCAAAAACAGATGCAAATTGAAACATCAAATACAGATTAACACCTTATAAATAAATGTGAAATTCACAGTATCATACTTTCACATTATTCTAAGTTATAAATCATCTCTTTCATTTTCTTCTGCAATCATCCCACTCTATAGTAAGAGGCTACTAAATACCAAAATAGTAACAGAAATAAATGTTAAGACTATAATAAGAATAGATATTCAAAATGGATATTTCTCCATCAGTTCGCCTTCTATCACCACTTCCTCGTCATCGTCTGTGTCAGTCCTATGTAGTAATGGCATCTGAACCTGATCTCCAGGCATCACAACTCCAACCCATCTCAATATCATAGCCGTCACAAAAGTTAACAATGTACAGAAACGGAACATCACACTCAATAATATAAGAACTGATACCATAATCTGAACCAACACTGCTCCCAACGGTCCTAATTTCTCCTGCAACCAAGCATTTGCAGACCATCCAGCTCCTTCCGATAGGCCAAACGCTTCCCTCATATGCTTCAATGCATCTATGACACTAGTCATATTATCAGAACTATCAGAAATCAAAGTATAACGGGCATCACCAGTTAAGTTCAAAGCCACACATAGGCCACCTTGTTTGGCCAAAAGATAATCAAGAGCCATGTCATATTTCAGCAATGTCTATGACTCTTTTGAGTATTGACAAGTATTCAAAACCTCTTATAGTCTCATTTGCAAAACCCTGTAGGGTGTAGGTAATATTATCAGTGTGATCTGCCAAAATGTCACACCATACTATGGAAATAATCCTATGCCCCACTTCTCTCCTAGACTTATCCTCCAATGATAGGACTCCAGATTATAAAATTGTGCTAGTTCCCTTTTCTTCCTACTTCTTGAAATAGCATCAGATTGAATCTCATCAGATACTTTTCCCTTCTGAACAGTAAAAACCTCATGCGGCAGCTTCAATGTTGCCATGTAACAGCATCCTATCCACCCATATGGTAGAAATACATATGCCTTGGACCCAGATTTATTTCTGTAATGCTGATTTCTTTGTAAAGTTGCTTTGTGACAACACCTGTTGTAAAAAGCACTATATAAATAAACTTTGCTTGCTTGCTTTTGTTGTGCTGACATCTTTAATTTGGCTTAAATTCAGTTGGAACTTTTTTCTAGTGCAATGGAATCTGTCACAAAGACAACAAAGGCGCTCCCATGTGGCGGATAGCGGCAGTGTACTTTTGTCTCCTTAATTCTCATGTTTTTCGTGGTAAAGTTTTTAATTTAGCCTTATTTCAGGCCAAACTTCTTTCCACCGCAATTGAACGCGTCACAATAACAAAACTAGCGCTTCTAAATAGTGGGTCACAATGACAACAGAGGCGCTTGATTGATTGAGGTGGACTTTATTCTCCTTTTTTTCTTGGTAACGTCTTCACTTTGGCTGAATCAGTTCTAACTTCTTTTCATTGCAATCGAACGCGTCACAATGACAATGCAGGTGCTTACATGTAGTAGGTTGCCCCAGCTGGCTTTTAATCTCCTTATTTTTCATTTTGTTTATTGTAAAGTGTTTAATTTTGCTTTATTTCAGTTGGAGCTTATTTCCTCCATAACCGAACGCGTCAAAATGACAAAAAAAGATGCTTGCATGTAGCGGCAGGTGGATTTTTATCTGCTTAATTTTCTTGTTTTTCGTGGTGACGTCTTTAAATAAAACTCAAATGGAAACAGTAATAGAGCCATAGAAAAAAAAAAAAACTGTAAACATCACTGTACATACAACAAGTTCAATAATATGAAGGCGGACAGTGATGTACGTGGACATGTAGGAGGACAATTCAATCTCTCTGGCAAAGAAACTGAATCTGATGTTTCAGCAAGATAACAACTAGGAAACACACTGCCAGAATAAATCAAGACTGGCTGCTAGAAAAGAAGCTGAAGGTGCTTGCATGGCCTAGCTAATCTACTGGCCTGAATCCATTGAAAATTTATGGTCCAATAGTGGGATCTTCATAAAGGTGGAGAACTAAAGATGATTGGCCATAAGTAATGGGCCAAAACTGAAATACAATCACTTCTTACCATGGATAGATGTCTCAAGCTGCACGTGCCGTCAACAGCTTTTCAACAAAGTGTTGTCTGAATGCATTTTCCCCCTATCACTTTTTTTCCTACGATAGCTTTGTTTATGTTTAAGAATACACACGTTTTGTTCATATGTATATGTACAAAAGCCAAAAGACATTATGTGTGTCAGGCTGAAGTGAAAACGTGCAATGGATTGCATTAAATAACAGAAGCCCACATAAACACATCCATATTCAATGTCTCTGTGTTTCCCACAGGTCTAAAATATATCTGTAGGAAGCATCCTCTTGGGGGTGGTATTGAATATATATATTGAATAAAAATGAATATATATATATATATATATATATATATATATATATATATATATATATATATATATATATACACATATGAATTTCAAATAAATAAGTTATCTAGGGTCTCCAAATCAATTTTAATCTACGTCATTTACTGCATCACCCACAGTGTACATATTTGATCTTTTGGGCCTCAAAAGCTGTGCTTATAATTCATACTGCTCTACAGCATCAATATAATCCTCAATATAAAGCACTTTATTTACTTTTTTACAGCACTGACAGCCTCTCCATCATCTGCAGGATACACGTTCTTCTTCTGCTCATAATAACACAAATACACATCCTCATTTTTAGACAAATAAAAGCTGCACCACTTCAAGCATTTACTTCTAAGAGCTTTATTATGCTGGAACAGGTTTAAGAAGAGTGAAAATAGTGGAGTTTATTTCTTCCTTTGGTCTCTCAGTGTGACAGAATATTTTTCTTTTTCTCTAAAATCATCATTTGTAAATAACAGATCTCACCAGTTTTAAACATCAAGGAAAGCACGGCATCGTGTTCACCGCTTCAGGAATGGCTCCAAAGTTCACCGAAAAAGTCGTGAATCTCTCACTATGACGCAACAGATGGAGGAATCAGTGATGTCACAATGCATTTGCACATGTTACTGCTTCACATAAACAGTAATGCACTTCCTATGTTTCAGTTATTAATACTAAAATACTCATTGTTTGCCATAAATACTAAAATAATCCGTTTTTATCATAAATATTAAAATACTTGGCATTCATCAGTCATACTCACTAAAATACTCTGATTATCAGTCATAAATATTATAATAGCGCTGCTGGGTCCTACTTTATCACTGTTAGATAAACATTCAGTTACGTGTGAATTTTAGCTCAACAGAACTCGAAAGGCGATTAGTGGAAAACACTAGTATTAGGTTTGGTGGGGAATAAAGCTTTATTGCTGCCGTCTGGTGGAGCTGAGAGGTTGGTGCAAGCCATAAACTCTACAGGGTCTTTTTTCCCCTTTAATTTTTATGCTTCTTTCTTGGTTTAAAGAAGAACTGATTAGTTCTCACTCCAGTTTATCTGCTCACTGTAGTTGTAGTTTCGTATGTAAATAGTGTGCTATGCCTGGTAGGGACGATAGATTTCCGCTGTTGGACTGTACCTCACTTTCGCATTGGGGCAGATAAAGGGGGGCTTGAATTGTTTGGCGCGAGCTGCTGTCGCTGTTGAAGGAGCGGGTCCTGGTGGGCTTGTAAGACCCACCTGCTCCTTCTGTTTGAAGCATAGGGGTTATATTTAAGTATTTGCGATGACTTTAATTTTGGGTCATTGCGGTTTGGTGAACAGACCAAATAGAAGTCAATTCGCAATTATTAGCAGGTCTCCAGCCTGGGTACAGATGGGTTTAATTAAAGCGCTGTTGGGGGGGATTTACAGCTCCTGAAGGAGTGCTCGACTTCGCAGTCCAGGTTACCGGTAAAGCGCCGCTGTATGTTTGAGTGACTAATCTCAGCTTCAGCAGAATCATCCAAGGCTGGAGTATGATGGCAGGTTAAATAGCTATGAGCTGCTTCAGGACTTGGGGATTGATTTTTATTTAGATTAATAACTGCTGGTGTAATTTTGCCCTCCCTATATATATATATATATATATATATATATATATATATATATATACACATACATACATACATACATACATACATCATCTAAACCGCTTATCCTTCTGGGTCGCGGTGGGGTGCTGGAGCCTATCCCAGCTGTCACTGGGCGGAAGGCAGGATACACCCTGGACAGGTCGCCAATCCATCGCAGGGCAGACAGACAGACATACACACTCACACCTAGGGGCATTTTTAGCATGTCCAATTGGCCTGACTTGTCCAAGTCAGGCATGTCCAATCGGCATGTCTTTGGACTGTAGGAGGAAACCAGAGTACCCGGAGGAAACCCACGCAGACAAGGGGAGAACATGCAAACTCCACACAGAAACGACCCTGGTTGCCCTGCCAGGAATCGAACCCAGGCCATTTTTTTACCATTGAATGTGTACATAAATTGAGGTTAGAGGTACAAGTTCAAAGAGCTGTGGAGGTTTTATTTTAGCACTAAACATGCTCCTCCTGTCCATGATGATGGTGTGCAGTGGGTGGCCATCATCCTCCATAATGGATAGCAGTTTGTGCAGAGTCCTTCTCTCAGCCACCTTAACCATAGAGTCCAGTTCCACACCTACCACTGACCCCACAAGCCTGACCAGTTTGCCTAGTTGAATATTGTCTCTCTTAGAGATTGGCTGTGTGAGTCGCCCAGCCATGTGAAAGTTCACCACCATCTCCTTTGTCTTGGAAGTGTTCAGTAGCAGGTTGTTCCTATGCCACCATGTCACAAAGTCCTTCACCAGGGTCTTGTACTCCTCCTCCTGCCCTGCCCCTACACAAACCACAAGGGCAGTGTCACCCGAAAACTTCTGCATGTGGCACGTCTCAGAGATGTACTGAGAGTCTGAGGTGTACAGTGTAAAGAGAAAAGGGGAAAGTACAGTCCCTTGTGGTGCTCCTGTGCTGCTGACTACAGTCTCTGTTGTACAGTCCTTCAGCCTGACATACTCAGGTCTGCCAGTGAGGTTGTTGGCTTATTATACAGCTTCTTATTCGAGTTTTCTGTTCCACCTTAAATGATGCTGCAGTTTCATTCTGACGCCTGTAGATGGTGCATCATAACACTACTATAATAGCTTATATGTACAAAACGCTTTAGAACCTTTTTTCTAATATTTCATTGTGTAAAAGCACTACTGAATAAAGAGTTCCTACATTTACTTCTTGATTACTGTTGTCCTTTTTTTTTACTGTCAAAGCATTTTAAGAAAAACATTTACTGTAGAAACATTAACTGTAATTTGACCTTGTGAATCCTAAAGGTTTGAGCCTATAGTGTGTTTTCAAATAGTTATTGTATCTTCCTGACATTCTGCTCACAGACACCGTGTAACAGAAAACACTGAAGCATTTTAAATTGTGACTTTGAAAACACGGCAAATCAGACCTGACCGTCAAGTTTAAGACACAATATGACAGTGTATTAATATCCTAAAGAAGACTGTTATTGTTGCAATTGTTAAATTGTAACCCTGTGAAAATAGCATCTGAGACTGTAAAGGTGGGTAATGTGATATTTTATTGTTATCATGATTAAAATGTCATAATACTTTGAGTATGTTGTGGATATTGTTAGTACAAAAAGGACACTGACCAACTGCATGTTTCATCACAAAACAACATATTTACTCATGTTTCATTGGATTTGGTTCAGTGCAATACATTATATTTCCAAAAGTATTCACTCACCCATCCAAATCATTGAATTCAGGTGTTCCAATCACTTCAATGGCCACAGGTGTTTAATACCAAGCACCTAGGCATGCAGACTGCTTCTACAAACATTAGTGAAAGAATACGTCGCTCTCAGTGGAAAAAGTGGAAAGTGGAAGCGATTAGGAATGACAGCGACTCAGCCACTAAGTGGTTGGCCATGTAAAATGACAGAACGGGGTCAGCGGATGCTGAGGCGCATAGTGCACAGAGGTCACCAACTTTCTGCAGAGTCCATCACTACAGACCTCCAAACTTCATGTAGCCTTCAGATTAGCTCAAGAACAGCATAGAGAGCTTCATGGAATGGGTTTCCATGGCCGAGCAGCTGCATCCAAGCCTTACATCACCAAGCGCAATGCAAAGCGTCAAATGCAGTGGTGTAAAGTACCACCACTGGACTCTACAGCAGTGGAGACGTGTTCTCTGGAGTGATGAATCACGCTTCTCTGTCTTCTCTGTCCAGCTCCGTAAAGAGATCGATGAGCGAGTTTGGTGTGGAAGAACTTGACTAGTCTGCAGAGAGTCCTGACCTCAACCCAAAGAATGGTCAAAAATTCCCATAAACACACTCCTAAACCTTGTGGAAAGCCTTCCAGGAGAGTTGAAGCTGTTACAGCTGCAAAGGGTGGGCCGACATCATATTAAACCCTATGGATTAAGAATGGGATGTCACTCAAGTTCATATGCATGTGAAGGCAGACGAGCAAATACTTTTGGCAATAAAGTGTATATGGAAGGTTAAATAAAAATCATCATATTCGTAGTTTTAATACAGTTTTTGTAAAATGTTCCATTACTGATGAATTCTGTCTGGTCCAACTTAACAAATCTAAATATATATATATATATATATATATATATATATATATATATATATATATATGGTACATATTGCATGTCAAGAAAAGTCTTCAAGCATTGTGCTATAGTTTTGTCATCCAGCCCGACAGTAGAATGTGCTAATTACATTTTCTGCTTATATCCTGTGTTATACTTTTATTTTTGAAACATCTCAACAAACTGACGGTTTTATGTTTAAAGTTCAACATAGATTATCAAAATATTGAAGAACTAGAAATTCTACTGCAGTTTTTTTATTAGATTATAGTCTGAGCAAATTGCATTTTCCGCAATGTCCCAAAAATACCTGGCAGTCAGGTTAAAGACAAAGTGCACCAGAAAGTGCGCCTCTAATAAAAGAGGCCTGGTGCTAAACTGACCTGCCTGCAGTGCGGATCTGTCACCACTGATAACGTTTTGCACATTTTGAAATTAAAAATACAACAAATGAGCCCCTGAACTGATGAGCAATTGAAATCCTGTATCAAAAAGAACAGGAAAACATTTCACTTTCAAAACTACAGCAGAGTCTCCTCAGTTCCCAAACGCTTACAGAGTGCTGTTAAAAGAAGAGGTGATGAAACACAGTGGTAAATATATAATATGAGTTATGAAATAGAAGCTATGAAATGTACATTCATACACTTTCCATATGTGCAATATGCAAGTCAGAGGTAGATAAATAAATTAGATGCAATATTGGTTTATAGATATTGATGTACAATATATCAATCTATATGTGTAGGTATAGGTTGGCTAAATAGAAGTTACAGTAAGAAATCAGAGTGAGTCTGTTGATGTGGGTTGTTTGTGGAGATCATCATGGTGATGATTCAGAGGTGTAGTGACTGGCCCACTGACCGATACACCAGCACTACTGGCTGTTCAGCAGCCTGATGGCTTGGGCTGTCATATGGCTGATCAGGTGATTCTGTTATTCCCAGCTGTTGCTAGAAAACATGGCAGAAGACTGCAAGTATCAATGGACTGATAAAGAAATTAAAATGAACTTCTATGAAAACACAGTGATTTTAGATGCTAAACAGATTTAAAGTGCCTGCAGCTGATCTTAAGTCACTTTATTACATCAGTGCATTTCATCTTTGTGAAACACAGTCATAACATTAAACCTAACAGCAAAAAGAAGTTACTGAATGTCAAACATTTCTCTGTAAACTCGCTCCATATTTCTCTGGTGTTCATCATAAAGACAAGGCTTTAAAAAGTGTGTTCATTGCAAAAAGAGACCCAGAGAATGAGTGTTTTTTTTTGTTTTTTTTTGTATGTATATGAAAGGTGTTGTTACTAGTTCTGGTCATCAGGTGGCAGTATACGTGCTAAGCGTTGTTTCTCTCTTTAGTGTTGGTGCTAAACAAGGAAAGCACAGTATTGTAATTAAAGTTTAAAGAAGAGAATTAGTGTGGTTTTTTGACCGCAGCACTTTGCGGTGTCTGCGGTCCCTGTTTCCTACTCTCACAGAGTTTTGGATTTCCGTCCTATTTGTGGACTTTTTGTCTTACTACGCTGAAGGCCTCGACGCGGCAATGGCGTCTCGTGGAGCCTTCAGCGATCGCTTCATCAAATCATCAATTGGGTTAAGCTGAAATATATCGGACTTGGAGAACCACCAGACCGTAACTATGTTGGCGAACTCCTTTTTCAGTCTCAGTGGATCACCTTACAGGACATTTATTCTTTCATAAGTCTACCGAATCGAAAAGAGTTTGAACTTTGTTTCAACACAGAAAAAGCTTTACATGTGTTCCTTGAGCTGCACTCTTCCAACCAACATGTTTGGAAGGATTTTGAAGTATTTTCCCATGCAAACCTGGATGTTAAGACACTTGTTGTCAAGTTCTGGACTGGACGCATTTCTGATTATGATGTTGAACTGTACCTAAACGATTCTGTGATGTCTTAAAGCCCACAGTTAAACCTGTGGATAATTTTGGAATGTGGTATGGGATTAGGAAATATCAAGTAAAACTCCGCAAAGATGCTGAAGGCAAGATGATGCCCATCCCAAATTCTGTTTCCTTTGGCCCTTACAACAGCAAAATTAGCTATCAAGGTCAAGCCTCCTCATGTTATGTGTGCCAGTCTGCGGGACACCAGGCTAAAGAATGTCTGGAAACGAAGTGCTGGAAGTGTGGAGGATTTGGCCATAAGGCTATGGAATGTGGAAACACTGCCACCTGCACTTTGTGTGGAGACATGGGGCACATTTTCTTCACATGCCCTAAATCCTACGCCAATAAATCCAAGCAAAAGCCGAGTGTTCCAAGACATGACAATTTACAGCGTGCAGAAACTGGTGCAGCAACAGAATTGTCAGTGGATGCTACAGTCCAGATAGTGAGTGGTCAAGCTCAAGGTGCAGTTACAAATTCTGCTAAGGATGTAGAGAAAAAAAAGGAAGCTTCCGAACATGCCCAAGGAAAAAAATCTAAAGAGGAAGCAGCCCAAATGGAGACTTCAGAAGTGGATGACGAATCAAGCCCGGATGAGAGCTCGGATAGCGATTCATCAAGTGACTCATCTGAGAGCAGAGATTTTAGTGAGTCTTCGGAGGTAGAAAAGAAGGAACCGTCACAAAAAGGAAAGAAAGCACCTGACGAGTACACGGAGGATCAACAAATGGATATTGAAAAGACAACTGGAAAGGATCCAGAAGTTCTGAAAGCTGAAAATGAGAAACGGAAGTTGAACTCCTCGACTGAGACTGAAGGTAATGCTGTAAAGAAGAAGAAAAAAATCAGAAAAAAGTTGAGAACTGATGTATCATGCATGCCTTTTTATAATTTACTTGTTGCTTCTTGCAATGTTCGTGGTATTCAATCTGCTTTAAATAGACCTAAAAAAAAAATTATATATTGTTAAGAGAGAAATTAGACATTGTGTATTCAGGAAACAAGGTTGTCTACTTTTAAAGATGTTGCTGAAGTACAAAAGTTGAAGGGTAAACTGAGGGGTGAAGGGTAAATCCTTTCTTTCAATAGGTGAAAGTAAAGCAGATGGAATAGGAATCCTATTCTTTTCTGAAAATGTTACTGTTATCCAATTAAGAGAAATTATTCCAGGCAGATTAATGTTTGTTGATGTGTTTTTATTTGGAAAAAAAAATAGAATAATAAATGTATATACAGCACAAGATAGAGTTAGAAAAATACAGCTTTTTAATAAAATTAAAACTTTGCTATGTGTAGGATTTTATGTAATTGTCTGTGGTGATTTTAATACAGTTACAGATGAGAGAGACAGAATAGCAGAAAGGTCAAGTAAAATTGGTAGAGAAGGTAATGTTTTGAAACAAATAATGAACGAATACAATATGCAGGATACATTTAGAATGGTTTATCCTGAACGTATAGACTTTACAAGGTTTGATAGAACATGTAAAACCAGAATAGATAAAATTTATGTTAATAAAAAATTTACTGTAATTTCATATAAAACTAAAATGCTTATAGATTCTGATCATTTGACAGTTATATCTACAATAAATTTTTTAAATGATAAAATTGTCAACTATTGGAAATTAAATACAAAAATCTTAAAATATCCCAATATTTTGTTGGAATTAAAAGATGAGCTTGCAAGAATTAGATCTCTAAGTATTCTGACCAAAGATAAGTATGAAGTATGGGAAATTTCAAAAATACGTGTTAAAAATTATTTTAAATATAAAAGCAAATTAATTAATCAGGAAAAAAATGAGAGATATAACCATATAATGGAGCAATATATTAACTTGAAATTAAAACCATGCATAACTGCAGTTGAAGAAAATAGTTTACGTGAATTAAAGGATGAAATTGATGTTATGAACAATGAACCTTTACTGAAATTGCAGATTAAACTTGTGTTCATCTTGATGAAACGTTGAATCCATCTCAAATATCTCATCTGTTTTCAAAACAAAAGCAAAGATCTTGTGTTACTAGCATCAGAGATAAAAGTGGTATTATTATTACAGAATCAGGAAAAGTTAGACATACAATAAAAGAGCTTTGTGAGGAAATGTGTCAAGAAATAGAAATAGATGTTAACATGTTAAAGTCCTTCTTGAACTTTAAATATAATTATTATTTTGATAATTTGGGAGATGAGGTTATAGAAAGTGAAGTAGTGTCTGCCATTAAACAGCTAAATACTGGGAAATCTCCTGGAAAAGATGGCTTGCCCTCGGAATTTTATCTAATGTGTATTTTTGACTTATCTAATTTACTTACACAGGTGTTTAATGAAGGTATTGGAAAAGGTTATATGTATGACACGTTTTATGATGGGGTGTTATCATTATTGTATAAAAAGGGTGATGCCAGTGATATTAACAACTGGAGACACCTTACTTTGATGAATGTTGATTACAAGATCTTTGCAAAAGTAATAATGAACAAATTAAATGATATTTTGGATTTAATCATAGCTAAAGAACAAACATGCTGTTAAAGGGAGAGCTATGTGGGATAATTTGAACACTTTAAGAGAACTGGTATATGAGAGTGGTGAAAGTTTTTATATTGTTACTCTTGATTAGAAAAAAGCTTTTGATTATGTCTCTAGAACTTATTTATGGGAAGTGTTTAGAATGTATAATTTTCCTGATGATTTTATTAAAATGGTCATGTGTTTATATGCCAAAAGCAATATACAGATTAATGTGAATGGCAATTTGACAGATTCCTTTGAAGTTATGAAGGGTGTAAAGCAAGGTTGCCCTCTTAGTGCAGCTCTTTATGTATTGGCAATAAGTCCTTTGATCACAAAAGTTAGAAACGATGAGCGTTTAAAAGGAGTAACTGTAGGTGGAAGGAAAGTTGTGATCTCTGCATATGCAGATGACATAACTGTTTTTATTAAATCTAAAAATGAATTAGATGCAATATTTGAACATTTTAAAATGTATGAACAAGTATCAGGAGCAAGACTAAATGTCTCCAAATCTGAATGTGTTTGGATAGGGAATCCTGAAAATAAGTTTGTGTTTAATATACCAGAAACTCAAAATTTAAAGGTTTTAGGAATTTGTATAAACAATAAAGATTGTGTCGAGAATAATTGGAATGGAAAAGTAGAAGTTATAAAAGAAGGTGAGTAAATGGAAAAATTGTGATTTAAGCTATAAAACTAGAAAAAATATAGTTAAGACTTATATTTTATCAAAAATTTTATTTTTATCTTGCATGTTTCCACCTACGGATAAATGTCTCAAAATTGTGAATAAATTATGTTGTAATTTTATATGGGATTCCACTAGAGAAGTAACAAAACGAAACTTGCTATGTAAGAGGAAAGATTTGGGGGGATTAGGAGCCATAGATATCGCCATTAAAACCAAAATCTCTGTGTATAAAATCTTTGCAAATGGTATAAATAGACAAGCAGATTGGATTGGAAATATTACCAACTGGAAACAAAAAAAAGGGTCGTGCTAGAACATCAGTACCCTATTATAAGTTGTTATATGGTGATTTTATAAACAAATACAAAAATTTAGATATCAATTGGATTAATGATTCAAATAAAAAGATATATGGGTTAATAACTGATGGAGAGTATGGCTTAAAGGTAGAACTTAGAAACCTTGTAGGAGAAGAAAATGACACGTGTATTAAAAATCTTCTATGTAAAAACTCTCTGACAGACAGGGAGATCTCTCATGGCTGATGGCCGTAAGAAGGCTGCCAGTGAGAGCTGTAGTAAGATGGAGCTGCTTTGTGAAAACCACTTTATGCCGCATGCCAAATTGCCAAGAAGAGACTTTAGACCATTTTTTATTCAATTGTTATCGCTCTCAAGAAGTGTGGGAGATGGTTAAGGATATGGGTTTAGAAATAAATATACATATGAAATCTATAATATATGGGATTTTTGATGAAAAAGTAGATAACAGGAAACATGAGTTCTTGTGGTTTATCATCGCTATTGTAAAGTCTAAACTTTGGAAAACAAGATGTCGGATGACCATAGAACAACAATTCGTGTCCAGCAGAGACGTTTTTAAACAAGTTAAAATTGAACTAAAGAAACTGCGGATGTTGAACACGCCATTCAAAGACACTGACTTATGGGACATTTTTAAATTGTAAAGTGTTATGGTATGTATATACTGTCTTTATTATGCTCTGTCTGTTTATATTTTGAATTGTTGCTAACTAAATAAAGTTTCTCTTAAAAATAAAAAAAAAAGGAAAGGGAGGTAAAGGTCTTGGTAAAGGATGCGCTAAGCGTCACCGTAAAGTGCTCCGCGATAACATCCAAGGCATCACCAAACCGGCTATCCGCCGTCTGGCTCACCGTGGCGGGTCTGATCTGTGAGGAGACCCGCGGCGTGCTCAAGGTGTTCCTGGAGAACGTGATCAGGGACGCCGTCACCTACACCGAGCAGGCCAAGAGGAAGACCGTCACCGCCATGGATGTGGTTTACGCCCTGAAGCGTCAGGGACGAACCCTGTATGGCTTCGGAGGTTAAACGCTCGACTCGAACAACGTGACGTAAGTCATCAAACCCAACGGCTCTTTTAAGAGGCATTCACGTTTCCGCTTAAAGAGCTTTTCCGTAATGTGATTTAAAGCATGAGTCACAGCACGTAAGAGAACTTGGGTTGACTAGGACAGTTGCTCTTTCGAGCTGGAACAGTAAGGTGGCTCTTAAAAGAGCCTTTGTGGTGATTCTGGGAAACCTGGGAGTGCTCTGTTTAATTTAAGCACGGTGACTCTCTTGGCGTGGATGGCACACAGATTACTGTCCTTGAACAGACCCACCAAGTAAGCCTCGCCAGCCTCCTGCAGGACCATGACAGCAGAGCTCTGGAAGCGGAGATCGGTCTTGAAGTCCTGAGCGATCTCCCGCACCAGGCGCTGGAAGGGCAGCTTACGGATCAGCAGCTCTCGGGTGATCGGGTGCCACTGCCGTGCAAACCTCACCCCCACAACCTGACCCCACTGATGCTGCTGCTGCATGAACTAAACTATTCAAATTAATTGTTTGCTCCACCTTTTACCCTGTTTTTGTATTATAATACTTTATACTAACAATGTTTACTATCCGGTGTCAACCAGAGGAGGATGGGTTCCCCTTCTGAGTCTTGGTTCCTCTCCAGGTTTCTTCCGGTTTCTCTTAGGGAATTTTTCCTTGCCACTGTCGCCACTGGCTTGCTCATGGGGGCCTGGACCCGGATTTCGTTTTAATGCTCATTTCCTTGTAAAGCTGCTTTGTGACAACACCTGTTGTAAAAAGCACTATATAAATAAACTTACTTACTTACTCTGTGGATTTCTGGTAACGGTGGATCTCCCTCAAAGCCACGGTGCCGGGCCTGTAACGGTGAGGCTTCTTCACGCCGCCGGTGGCCGGGGCGCTCTTACGAGCAGCCTTATTAGCCAGCTGCTTCCTCGGGGCTTTGCCACCGGTGGATTTACGGGCGGTCTGCTTGGTTCTTGCCATGTTGTCGACCTTTACTCTTATTTAATAAAGAACTAGAATAAGTTTGCGCACATACCGCGGCCCTTTTAAGCATTTGAGCTGCTCGTCTTGAATGTGCCCTGTTTCCCATTGGTCGGCTCCCCACGCTTTAGCTAAACGCTATTGGGCGTCTTGAATGTGCCTGCCTCCCCACGTGTTTGCTAAACACTATTGGGCGTCTTCTGCCACTCCAACATTTTCAAATCACAAGACACTGCCCAACGTCTTGGCTGTACCACATTCTTATTTTTTCTTTCTTACACGTGTAATGTTGCTCAGATTTTTGGTTCACTCATGATTACACGCCTGTTGTTTCACCTTCAGTTGCGTAGTTATATAGACGTTTAGGTAGGTTTAAACGCTTATGTGTTGGAGCAGGATGAAAGCTTCTAAATTTTATTCAGTATGCAATCGTGGGACGTGGTGATGCTGTGATCTGTATTTCATTCTAATGTACACAATAACCTGTAAGAGTCGATCGACGGCCATTTTTTTCCAATTTATTTTTTTGCATGGAAGACAAAGATAGAAAAACTGCACTTTTCTTGTTAAAATGGGTGGCTCTTAAAAGAGCCTTTGGTTTTCATAGTTCAGCAAAAACTATAAATATATTAGCGTCGTCAACCTTTAGGGTCCGCAGACTGTTCCTCTCCAAGCCCTCTGCTTCTCCCCCTCCCCTTCGTGTGTGTGTGTGTGCGAGAGAGAGAGAGAGAGATACTTTGGAAGATAAAGATGAATTATTGATTATATTAGGAAGTCCATCAGTGTCCACTGCAGCCAGATATGTACGAGTGCCATTCACTCCAGGACAGTGAGTGACCACCAAACCACAACCTTGCCTTTTACTCAGTTATATATGTATATATGAAATATAGGTGTGCTTTTTTGCTTTTCTTTTTTCACTTCTTAATTACAAAAACATTCTCTCATGTTATGTGCTGCATAATATCAAAGAACATACCAAATAGGTTTTATTATTGTATATACTTTTATATTATTAATTGACGACATTTTCTCTTCTTGTTTTATCAATATTTTTGCTGTGCTTTGGTAATACTAATAGATAATAATAATAGATGAAGGCAAAGAAGGAAACAAAGAAAAAGTCCCTGTTTCGTCGCTGTTTTTCTACCCCATTCCCGCTCCTATTCTCATCCATGTAAATGCAAATAGCAACTGGATTATTATATCGAACCTGGCGCTTTCCAATAAAATCACTACTGACTAGTAGTGACTAGTTTTTAAGTGCAGCACGAAGGAGAATCTAACTCTGAGAGGAAAATGTGGGTGGCTCTTAAAAGAACCGTTTTTTCAATAAGAGAAACAGGACATGAAGGTGAACGGCACGTTTACTTCTTTTTGGGTGCGGCCTTTTTCGCCACCTTGGGCTTCGCTGCTTTGGGCTTGACGGCCTTTGTTTTCTTCGGGCTCTTGGCCGCCTTCTTCGGGGCCGCCGGCTTCTTGGCTGTCTTTGGAGACTTGGCGACTCTCTTGGCGGCCGCGGGCTTCTTGGCCGCGGCGGGCTTTTTGGCGGCCGCCTTCTTGGGTTTGGTCACTGCTTTCTTCTCCGGCTTCTTTTTGGCCTCGGCTTGTTTCTTGTTGAGCTTGAAGGAGCCCGACGCGCCGGTGCCTTTGGTCTGCACCAGAGTGCCCTTCGTCACGAGACTCTTGACGGCGATCTTGACGCGGGAGTTGTTCTTGTCCACGTCGTAGCCGCCGGCAGCCAGGGCTTTCTTGAGGGCGGCGAGAGACACGCCGCTCCTCTCCTTGGACTGCGAAACAGCCTTGACAATGAGCTCGCCGACGCTGGGGCCGGCCTTCTTGGGCCGAGCGGCGCTTTTCTTCTTGGGAGCTTTGGCCGGCGCGGCGGCTGGAGCGGGAGCGACTTCTGCCATCGTTCTGCTTTTGCTGCGACCGGAGCAACAACGAGCTCAGACTGCACTGTTCAGAGGAACCTCCTTCTCAGGCGCGGAGCCGGCCACTTAAAAGGCACATGAGAACGGGTTAGACTCAACCAGGCGGGCGCTTTGCAGCCGTGCCTCAGTGACGCGCTCAGATTTGTGTTTTCTCGTGGCATTTATCGGGCAAAATACGAGCGAAAGCGCCGCTCGGCGAGCGTCCAGCGGCTCTGCTGTGTGTCCTGAGTCCAGGAATGGGCGCGCAGCGACGCCTCGTTTTACAGAGCGCTCTCCAAAGGGCGCTGGGCGGTCGCCGCTCCGAACGAGAGACGGCGTATTTGGCGCAATAATCCCTGGAAAACGGCGGCATATGGCGGCGTGATCTTTCGGAGAGCGCCTCAGCGAGGACGTGGGCGAACTTCCAGCGACCGAGCGCCCCGTTGACTATGTGTAAAACGGGCTCTCTTCGAGCGAGTAAAGCACACGCATGAGGCCGGCGGCCGCCGGGGCCAGAGTCTGCTCTCTGCTGATGTGCTGTTGTAAAAAACGCCATGTAAATGAACTTTGGCTTGACTAGTGGGAAATAACCCGAAGCTCATATGGGAAATATTTAGATATGAAAAAATGTTTAGGCTAATTAAAACTAATAAGTGATTTTAATCATAGCTATGATTATTTTTGAAAATATATTTTACTTCTTGGTTTGGAAATAGTGGAATAATTCTTGATATTAAAAAAATAACGATGTTAATAATGACGTGAAAGATAATCAAAGAAACTATGTAAGGTTTGGAAATAATGGTGCTCAATGTAGTCATGAAAGTTGGAGCTAATGGTGTGTAAATCAAAAGGTTTGAAATATTTGGGAAGAGTAAGCAGGGGTCATTATCTCACTCTGACCTCAGCAAAATTCAAGGTCTTGCCCTGAATCTACTTTCACTTTATCTAGGGTTAACTTCACCATAAACCTCAAAAAAGGCCTAACTCGAAATGTACTATTACTCTAACTACGTGTTAAGCTTGAGGCCTAGCTGTAAGGCTAATTTGGCCTGCTCTAACTACAACATGAGCATAAAGCGTAGTTCTGTACCTGATTTTAATTTTATAGCTTCATCATAAGTCTAATGGAGTGCTATAGATCTCAGTTCACTCACTCTTACTCCTTCACAAGCCTGAGGCCCTGCCCTAAGCATACTTTGACATTATTTAACTCTAGCACTAT
Source organism: Colossoma macropomum (assembly GCF_904425465.1). Taxonomy (NCBI): domain Eukaryota; kingdom Metazoa; phylum Chordata; class Actinopteri; order Characiformes; family Serrasalmidae; genus Colossoma; species Colossoma macropomum. The sequence goes on from NW_023494807.1 coordinate 33,782,054, forward strand.
AATGTCTTGTTCTCACGCTACACTATAAGCTCAGGGCCTCCTTCTAAACCTACCATCATTTACTCTGTCTAGGCCTGAGGTCTAGCTGGAAATCTCATTTTGCTAACTCTAACTTCTTTAGCAGCCTTAGACCTTGCCTACACTGACTTTTACAATCTCTTATTTATTCATAAACTTAAGGCTGAGCTCTCCAGCAGCTCTTACTTAAGCTATCTACATTATAAGCCTGAGGCCTCGCTGAACGCTTACTTTTGCTTGCATTAGGTTCATCATAAGCATAAGACTTAAAATATACACAAAGTAAGTAACAGGGCTCATAGAGCTAGGCCTTAGATTTATGCTTTATCCTAACTTCCTCATGAACCTAAGGCCTTGCATTGAAGCCACTGTTACTTATTTTGCTAAAATAAAGGCACAAGGCCTAGTTAGAGGCCTCCCTTTGCTTACTCTGTCTTTGTCATTAGCCTTAGGCCTTGCCCTAAACCTATTATGACATTCTCCAACTTGATCCAAGGCCTAATATTACTTACTCTAACTACATTCTGAGCCAGAGTACAGCTGAAAAGCTTAATTTTGGCTTAATCAGACTAGATAATCAGCTAAAAGCCTAGCTCTGTACCTGCTGTCATTTCTATCACTTCATTGTAAGTCTAACGGCTCGCTATACATCTCAGTTCACTCACTCTTGTCCCTTCACAAGCCTGAGGCCCTGCCCTAAGCTTACTTTAACATCATTTAACTGCAGCTCCATAGCTATTGCTGCTCACTCTAACCTACTATCATTTACTCTATCTACATTTTAAGCATTTTAAGTACATTCATACTTCTGCAGGATATGAAATATAACCTTTTTTGTATATTCATTAATTAGCCATAAATGTTATTTTTAATGCAGTTTCATAGTTCTTTCCATTTGTAACACACACACACTGACCTCTTCTTATTCCCCTGTGCAAAAGCTTTCAAATGTATAAACACACACACAAAAGGAGAACATTAAAAGGACATGTAAGTAAATCTCTTATAATACAAATATACGTAAATGTGCACACTGATTTTTATTCATGAATATGTGCATGTAAAGAACGAAAGGAAGGTTTAGAAGCATTATAACTAAAAACAAAGCCTCTCAAAGACACATCAATTGGTATACATGTGTATATGCGCTTATATTTTCATTTTACCTCAAGCTGTACCATAACGCACACACGAGTGACTGTGGTCCAACTAAGAAATTACGTGGCAAAACTCACTGGAATGCGGCAGAACCCTAGTTCATGTTTCTCCCCACCTCCGCAGAAATATCGTGCTTTCCTTGACATTCACAAAACAGAAAAAGCTCTTTAAGCGGAAACGTAAGTGTCTCTTAAAAGAGCCGTTGGGTTTGATGAAGTTTGCGTCACTTCTTACTTTGAGCTCGTGTACTTGGTGACGGCCTTGGTGCCCTCGGACACGGCGTGCTTGGCCAGCTCATCGGGAAGAAGCAGGCGCACGGCGGTCTGGATCTCCCTGGACGTGATGGTGGAGCGCTTGTTGTAATGAGCCAAACGGGACGACTCACCGGCGATGCGCTCGAAAATATCGTTGACGAACGAGTTCATGATGCCCATCGCCTTGGAGGAAATGCCGGTGTCGGGGTGGACCTGCTTCAGCACCTTGTACACGTAAATAGCGTAGCTCTCCTTTTTGGACTTTCTGCGCTTCTTGCCTCCCTTACCAGCCGTCTTGGTCACGGCTTTCTTTGAGCCCTTCTTCGGGGCGGACTTGGCGGGTTCAGGCATGGTTTTCTTTTCTTCGAGTAAAACTGAAAAATGAGAAAGAGCGCCCCGCACCGGCTTATCTAGACTCCGATATTCAAATTATAGCTCCGCCCTTCTGAATGCAGACAAACGGTCATTGGACAAATATTAACGGTTCACTTGGCGGACAACTCCCAGCCCCCCCACCAACTAAAACTTTTCATTTGTTCACCTTCCCGCGCATTCTTAGCTACTGGGTATCACGTACAATACAGATGTCCTTATCAGGTTTATTCCAAATATACCGAGATTTTTAAATCCTTCTTTACACACAAACACACGAAAATGTCATGCCCATCACGAACCTCACGAAAGTGCATGAAATAAAATGCCAGCACAATTTTAAACATGTTTAGGGGGCCTTCAAGCCAGTTAAAGATTCACCACCACTCGTTATTCTGGTGTTAAATCAAGGTCACTCTGTCTTGAAAAAGTAAAATCACTATGGAGGCAAAGTTTGGTGTTTTCATTATTATTGGGCCATAAGCTCTTCTGGTGGGGGTGTGGGGGGGCTCTTAAAAGAGCCGTTGTGTTTATCGTTGTTCGAGTCGAGCGCTTAACCTCCGAAGCCGTACAGGGTTCGTCCCTGACGCTTCAGGGCGTAAACCACATCCATGGCGGTGACGGTCTTCCTCTTGGCGTGCTCGGTGTAGGTGACGGCGTCCCTGATCACGTTCTCCAGGAACACCTTGAGCACGCCGCGAGTCTCCTCGTAGATCAGACCCGAAATACGCTTAACGCCGCCACGGCGAGCCAGACGGCGGATAGCTGGCTTGGTGATGCCCTGGATGTTATCGCAGAGCACTTTGCGGTGACGCCTAGCGCCTCCTTTACTGAGACCTTTACCTCCCTTTCTTTCTTTTTTTTATTTTTAAGGGAAACTTTATTTAGTTAGTAACGATTCAGAATATAAACAGACAGAGCATAATAAAGACAACGCATATATATATATATATATATATATATATATATATATATATATATACATACCTTAACACCTTACAATTTAAAAATGTCCCATAAGTCAGTGTCTTTGAATGGCGTGTTCAACGTCCGCAGTCTCTTTAGTTTAATTTTAATTTGTTTAAAAACGTTTTCGCTGGAGACGAATTGCTGGTCTATGGTCATCCGACATCTTGTTTTCCAAAGTTTAGACTTTACAATAGCGATGATAAACCACAAGAACTCATGTTTCTTGTTACCTACCTTTTCATCAAAAATCCCATATATTATAGATTTCATATGCATATTTATTTCTAAACCCATATCCTTAACCATCTCCCATGCTTCTTGAGAGCAATAACAATTGAATAAAAAATGGTCTAAAGTCTCTTCTTCTTGGTAATTTGGCATGGGGCATAAAGTGGTTTTCACAAAGCAGCTCCATCTGACTACAGCTCTCACTGGCAGCCTTCTTACTGCCTTGTTTGTACTATGTTTATTCTAGTTTTATAGCTTAAATCACAATTTTTCCATTCACTCACTTCTTCTTTTTCATAACTTCTACTTTTCCATTCCAATTATTCTCGACACAATCTTTATTGTTTATACAAATTCCTAAAACCTTTAAATTTTGAGTTTCTGGTATATTAAACACAAACTTATTTTCAGGATTCCCTATCCAAACACATTCAGATTTGGAGACATTTAGTCTTGCTCCTGATACTTGTTCATACATTTTAAAATGTTCAAATATTGCATCTAATTCATTTTTAGATTTAATAAAAACAGTTATGTCATCTGCATATGCAGAGATCACAACGTTTCTTCCACCTACAGTTACTCCTTTTAAACGCTCATTGTTCCTAACTTTTGTGATCAAAGGACTTATTGCCAACACATTAAGAGCTGCACTAAGAGGGCAACCTTGCTTTACATCCCTCATAACTTCAAAGGAATCTGTCAAATTGCCATTCACATTAATCTGTATATTGCCTTTGGCATATAAACACATGATCATTTTAATAAAATTATCAGGAAAATTATACATTCTAAACACTTCCTATAAATAAGTTCTAGAGACATAATCAAAAGCTGTTTTTTCCTATCAAGAGTAACAATATAAAAACTTTCACCACTCTCATATACCAGTTGTCTTGAAGTATTCAAATTATCCCACATAGCTCTCCCTTATCTCTACCAGAAATTTTATTAAGTTCATTTTCTAGTCACTGTGAAAATAATGAATGGCAAACCCGTGCGCCGTACACGTCTTTTGTCCTCCTCTACAGGACCTAGTTGAAACCAAGGCACGGGAGACGGAGCCACACACAACAGACACTACAGAGAAAACAGCAACACGATGGAATCAAGGAAAACACACAAAGCAAACACTGTCATGAAATAAACATCACTCGTATTATTTTAACTATTACTGTGATCAATACCATTAAATAAACCATGATTTTTTATATATAAATTGTAAAACATTTCGTCTTAATTAAAATAATAATAATAATAATAATTACAAGTCACAGTGCGTTAAACTAGGCTGCTCTAAATGTAAAGCAACACACTGTTATGGAATAAGAAGTCTGTAAGAATAAAAAAACACCAAAAAACGTTTAATTATGCGTGTGTGTGTGTGTGTGTGTGTGTGTGTGTTATATATTACTACGTATGAGACCGTTTATGTAGAAAATAAGTGCTACAGCTCTCATGCACATGTCAGTGATGAAGCTCGGGCGCCATCCTGTGAACTGGCAAGTCCGACAAAGACCATTAGACTCCTTATTGTAAAGGCTGAACTACTGTATGAAATGATGCAGTTTGGTTGTTGTAATTACTCTACAATTGTTGTCATTTTATTCCAATTTCATTTACGCAGCCTCACAAGTACAGTAATTCAAGGAGTCACTCAGTAACACAATATTTCCACATTTGAAAATATCTCTTATGCTACGATTTGCGGGTTCACTTTTTGACCACACGATGGCATCCAAGCTCCATCGGTGACAAATCGCCCCCAGCCCAACCTTCTGTTCATTTGAAAAATGAAAAATGAAGAAATAGCTTCGTTTTACAATTTCACAAACTAACCATAAAATCAAATAACAAACAAACAAACAATAATAAAGGATCATAATATGATGTGAGGAAATATGCGAGCAGACTGCACGTGTGTTCGCAGAAGCCTAGAAATCACAGAAATCAGGTGATTGCGGGTAAAAATGATAAAAACAGGTAAGATCTGGCATTAGTGTTGAGCAGACAGGCCCAATCCAGGCATTCTGGGAGACTATATGATGTTTTTACAGCTGTTTCTATATCTGATGTAGTTACTGTATCAGTAAAAACTGAAGCGATATGAGGAAGAGACTCTTAAAGACTCCCGCTTTAACAGCGAAATCATAGAGAAATGAAAGTCCCGCTGCTCAGTAATGATGATTAACACTGTAATGTGGCGCCGTTAGAGGTGAACTTAATAGCGTCTGTGTTTCTGCTCCAGATGTTGTGGAAAAAGTTATTTGCAGCTTTGCTCCAGATTTGGAGACTTAAATAAAGCCCAAAACAGCAGGATTAGCAGGAAAAAGCACAATTTGCCTTTATTGAGATTGAGATTGAGACTCTCCAGCAAACAAGCGTTAATCTGAGTTGGCCCAGGGGTCACCTGACAAACCCACACACATCCACGCTTTTTATACTTTTTTGGGCAAGCAGGGGCCGACACCTGTGTCACGCATCCCCCTGGTTCTAACTCTCTGTAGGACGCCATTTCCTCTGAGTGAACACATGACCGTGACGTCGTCCCACACTACCTATCAGAGATCTGCCTCACTGGAATGCTGATTCTGTCCACCTGTGCTAGGTGTCATATAGGTAGTTAGGATAGTCAGTAAGCCGGGCTTTAGCTTTGGTCATTGCGAGGTGTTGCTTCTGTCCAGAGCTACTGAGCGTTCCGTTCCATTACGTTCCGCTCCGTTGTTTGACTGTGCCTTTGTCGCATTGTCCCTATGTCCCTCCTTTTTGATTTTCACACCATTTTCTCAAAATTCACAGTCACTTTGACCTTATTTACAAACTTTAGATCATTTCGAATTTTTGCCTCATTATTCACGTCGTTACTAACGTCATCATTTTTTTTCTTATCAAAAATGCTTCCCTTATTTCCAAGCCAAGACGCAAAGTATTTTTTTTAATTTATTTATTTATTTATTTATTTATTTATTTATTTGTTTGTTTGTTTGTTTGTTTAGGCTGAAGCCACTCAGGCCTTTGAGCTTTATTTGCTTTATCTATTATTTTACATTTATGTGTTTTTCCAATTAAATTTCTGCTTCATCTGTGGTTCTCTTTTTCAATGACATATTAAATACTTTATGGTACAAACAGCGTCTTACTGTGTGTGTGTGTGTGTGTGTGTGTGTGTGTGTGTGTGTGTGTGTGTGTCTCCCTCCAAGTCAAAGATTTTGATGAGGCCTTCTTGGCACACAACACTACACCTTCTTGTTCCACACTCAAGGTCCCTCACGGACACACACACACACAGACACACAAGAAACACACCAATCACAGTTTCTGAGAATCAAAAAGTGTGGCTGTGTTCGGAATTAAAAATGCTGACATTGTATTAGTTGATTTCATTTAATTTATTAAATAAATACTTCAGTTTGATGCTATGTAAATTTTTTTTTCTAAATTGATCTGCTGCTGATACACTGATACTACTACTACTACTACTACTACTACTACTACTACTAATAATAATAATAATAATAATAATAATAATAATAATCATCATCATCATCATCATCTGAAAATGTTACACAAGACATGCATAAAAATGCAGTTTCCTTTTATAACTCCTTTTGCAGAAATTAAAACAACTGAAATGAACTGATATTGAGAGTGGTGATCAGAGTGCTGTTATAAGGAAAAGAATATATGTGTTGAAACATTACTTCACAAACATTCGTATAAGCAAAGAGAAGCTCAGAGCATTTAGTGAAGTGTAACTGTACTGTAGATGAATTTAGATACTTAATGAAGAGTTTCTGACACTTTAGTGTTTTATCTGCTCTGTCACACCTGATTCAGCTACTAAACTAGTGCATATTGACTGGAACAGGCAAATCAGAAAAAAATCTAGTTCTGCTGTGGAGCTGTAACAGAGCAGTAAAAGAGCCGTGTGTTGCCGACCCCTGCCTTAGCTAAAGTGGAAAAAGCATTTTCGTAATAGACTATTACTAATGGTACTGCACAGAGCCAGCGTCACTGATATAAATGTAGAGGCTGAAGTGTTGCTGAAGTTTAACAGGACTCTGAATGTCCTGTCTGTCTGTTTAAATTGGAGCAGTTTTATTTTAACAGTTGACAGTGCTTTGCACAAAATTGTTTGGTTATTTATATATACGGTTATATTTGTTGATTTTTGTTACAACCGCATTTCCAAAAAAAACTTGGGATGCTGTGCAGAATGGAAATAACAATATGATGCACTGATATGCAAATCATGTAAACCATATTTTATATAAAAATATATGTCCATTTTGAATTTGATGCCAGCGACATGTTCCAAAAAAGTAAGGATGGGGGCATGTTTACCACTGTGTTTCATCACCTCTTCTTTTACCAACACTGTAAGTGTTTGAGAACTGAGGAGACACTGCTGTAGATTTGAAAGTGAAATGTTTTCTCATTCTTGCTTGATACAGGATTTCAACAGTTCAAGGTCACCTTTGTTGGATTTTTCATTTCATAATGAGCCAAATGTTATAAGTGGGTGACTGTATGCTGTACTGTTGTAATACATGCAGAGTGTGGTTTGGCACTGTCTTGCTGAAAAGTCAAGGTTTTCCCTGAAAAAGACGTCTCAATGGCAGCATATGTTGCCTAAACATGTATATATCATTCAGCATTAATGGTGCCTTCACAGATGTGCATATCACCCATACCATGTGCACTAATGCCACCATCATGAATATTGGCTTTTGAACTGTGCACTGATAACAAGCTGAGTGGTCTTTAGCCCGAAGGACACAGTGTCCATGATTTCTAAAAAGAATTTCAAATGTTGATTCGTTGGCCCACAGGACACTTTTCCACCCCCTCAGTCCATTTTAAATGAGCTCAGGCCCAAAGAAGGTGGCAGCGTTTCTGAATCCTGTTTATTTACAGTTTCTTCTTTGCATTTCAGAGTTTTAACTGGCATTTGTGGATGCAGTGACAAACTGTTTTCACAGACAGTGGTTTTCAGAAGTGTTTCTGAGCTCATGCAGTGATTTCCACTACAGAATCACGTCTGTCTGTCAAAATCTGGCCTTGTCCCTTGCATACAGAGATTTCTCCAGATTTTCTGAATCTTTTAATGATATTATGTACTGTAGATGATGAAAAACAAAGGCTATTAACTATTTTACGTTGAGAAACGTTATTCTTGAATTGTTGCACTATTTGATCATTCCATCTTTCTCAGAGTGGTGAACACCTCCTCATCTTTACTTGCCAATCAACCACCAGGTTTTTTTTACCAATTTTACCAGCGTTTTGTTGCCCCTGTCCCAACTTTTTTGGAATGTTTCACCACTCTCATATACTAGTTCTCTTAAAGTGTTCAAATTATCCCACATAGCTCTCCCTTACCTCTACCAGAAATTTTATTTAGTTCATTTTCTAGTCACTGTGAAAATAATGAATGGCAAACCCTTGCGCCGTACACGCCTTTTATGCTCCTCTACAGGACCTAAAATTAAAAATTAAAACAACTTAAAAATATGTTTCTTTAAACAATAAAGTTTCTCAGTTTCAACATTTGATATATTGTCTTTATATTTTTATATTTTCAATGAAATATAGGGTTTAAATGATCTGCGCATTGTTGCATTTTGTTTTATATACATTTTGCAAAGCGTTCCAACTTTTGTGGAAATGGGGTTGTAGGAAAAACCTGGAATGACTTTACTCTTACTTAGTCTAATTTTTGTTGGATATCACACATTTGGTTGTGTAAGTTTGATTGCTAGTTACACTCAATCTCACTTTTTGGTGATCTTTTTGTATATTTGCAGCTTTTCAATTGTGTGTTTCTTTCTGGCACAGGATTAAATGCAGTGTCTTGTTCACAGTTGGGCTTGTTTGGTGTGTCAGGTGGAGATTCACAAACATTCTGACAGTCATGCTTTGAAAGTAGCTAAAAAGTAGGTGCACCACTTTTCAAAAAGTAGCTAAAAAGTAGCCACTACTTTTTTCTGGAAAAGTAGCTGAACTGTAGCAGCTACAAATTTTTAGCTACAAAGTAGCTAACTACTAATTTTTCAGTAGCTACCCCAAACCTGGTTGTACCCCAGCTTGTACCCCAGCTGCTCAGGACGTGGCAGCTGCTTTCACAGATGTTCACCCCTCTGCCTGGCTGCCCTTCCAGTTCCCTGCCCAGCCTAGGAGTTCACATTCTGTGTGTTCCCATGTGTCTGTTCAGTCTCCTACCCCAGGGGTTGTTTCTGTTCCTGTTTCTCTTACTGTGCCTGTTACTGCTTATGTTTCTGTACCCATTTCTGGGTTTGTGTCTGTCCCTGTTCCTGTCACTATCCCAGTCCGTGTTACTGTTGTCGGGACTAAGTGTGATTCCTGCTTGCTCAGAGCCCCAACATATAGATTATTAAACTAATCTGTTCTATAACTATGTTTCAGTTCTTTAATAAATCTGATTGCTTGTTCTCGTCAGAAACACAAAATAAAATAAAGTTCAGTCAAAAATAAAAGAATGTTGAGAGAAGACTTCAGCTGTTGTGTTCTTTTTGAAGGAAGGAAAAGGCTCTCTTCTTTATTGAGCTTCAGGTGGCAAGATGGCTTCCGGACAGCCAAATGCAAAGTACATTACAGAAACATCATTTTTTATACCCTGTTTGGGGGCGATTACTTCATTTTTGTTATTCATGCTTTGCGTGGTAGTAAAACACCAGACTAAGTTACAGGTAAATCTCCATATGGTATGTAAACATGCACCAGAGTAAGACTTACTAAAGCTTTAGCCTCACAACGTTTCTTGTTCTTTAAAGCAAAGCTAGCAGATTATTTCACTGAGTGATATAATTACACTGCTTTCCATCACGTGGCTCTGTTTCCAAATGAAACAGTAACATAAAACTGTTGATCCATGTAAACTATTTCTACTCAACTAGTTCTATTATATCTGTGTATGTTGTGGTCATTCATGGCAAATAAATCTGAGTCTGTTCTGGTTAAAGACACACAACGTAATGCACTTCATAAATAATAATTCAGATAAAGTCAGAATCTTTGATCAGTTATGCTGAGTTTAATGAAAGATGTTTCGGTTTCAACAAACTCTTCACCAGCTGACCTCTCCAAGCTTCCCCACAGTGGCTACTGCTGATAGGATGGACAGGCTTTACAGCACACTGGAAAAAATCACATTCAACTTTATGAGAAACTATAATTATGTTTCTTTAGAGTGGCTTCATAACGCTGAGCTTCCACTTTAAAATGTTTACACTACCAAGCTAGACTACATGCTGTTGTAGCAACACTAAGATGAAACAACAACAAATATATTATCAGGATAAGAACTTAAGGGAAAAGTAGAATCTCTGAAATATTTATATGAATTTCAGAATTTCTTCATACTTGCTTTGTTCACTTTGTCCTGTACTTGTACTTGATCAAATCCACCTGAGAGTTGCCTGAATGTGTTCTTCAGTGGAAGAGATAAGACTGAAAAAAACAAACCTGACCTTTCTGTTTGAAGGCACTAACATGGTCAACATCACAGATTTACTTAAATTTGAATAATGACTTACAAATAGTGATGAATGTTTCTTCATTTTTGTTGTTATAAATTTGCAGCTTTTCAAAATTCTAAAACTTTGTTGTTATTATATCAGATAATTTTTTACAAATTCTTGCAAAATTAATATCATTTGAAATTAAAAACTCCAAGTTAAGGTATTTTGATCATTTTGAGTTTCTCAGTAGGTTGAATGAGATTCTCTGCAATGTTCTGTAGAGTTGGACCAAACCAGGATCAGGGCGGAGCACGGACAGGTCAGTTTATGACACAAATGAAACTTAACGGCAGTCTCCTTCTCTGATTGGCCCTGGTGTGACCTCTAATCTGAAGGACCCAGGAATTCTGCTGGACCCAAGCCCCCAGTGAACATTAACTAAACGTATGCTAGCTATTATTATAATTATTATTATTAATATTATTAATTTATTTTTTATGTGCTGCACACAGCTGAGTGCTACAACACTCAGCTGGGTATTTAGTAAGAACAGTGCTAGAACACTCAGCTGTGTGTTTAGTGAGAACAATGCTAGAACACTCAGCTCTGTATTTAGTGAGAACAATGCTAGAACACTCAGCTGTGTGTTTAGTGAGAAAAGAGCTAGAACACTGTAAGTTGTGTATTTACTGAGAACAGTGCTAGAACACTAGGCTGTGCCTTTAGTGAGAACAGTGCTAGAACAACGTAAGCTGTGTATTTAGTGAGAACAGTGCTAGAACACTGTCAGCTATGTATTTAGTGAGAACAGTGCTAGAACACTCAGCTCTGTATTTAGTGAGAATAGTGCTGCAACACTCAGCTGTGTGTTTAGTGTGAACAGTGATAGAACACTGTAAGCTGTTTATTTAGTGAGAACAGGGCTAGAACACTGTCAGCTGTATATTTACTGAGAACCGTGCTAGAACCCTGTAAGCTGTGTATTTACTGAGAACAGTGCTAGAACCCTGTAAGCTGTGTATTTAGTGAGAACAGTGCTAGAACCCTGTAAGCTGTGTATTTAGTGAGAACAGGGCTAGAACACTGTCAGCTGTATATTTACTGAGAACAGTGCTAGAACCCTGTAAGCTGTGAATTTACTGAGAACAGTGCTAGAACCCTGTAAACTGTGTATTTAGTGAGAACAGTGCTAAAACACTAAGCTGTGTATTGAGTGAGAACAGAGCTAGAACACTGTAAGCTGTGTATTTAGTGAGAACAGTGCTACAACACTCAGCTGTGTGTTTAGTGAGAACAGAGCTAGAACACTAAGCTGTTTATTTAGTGAGAACAGTGCTAGAATACTGTGAGAAGTGTATTTAGTAAGACCAGTGCTAGAACACTAAGCTGTGTATTTAGTGAGAACAGTGCTAGAACACTCAGCTCTGTATTTAGTGAGAACAATGCTAGAACACTCAGCTCTGTATTTAGTGAGAACAATGCTAGAACACTCAGCTCTGCATTTAGTGAGAACAGTGCTAGAACACTCAGCTGTGTATTTAGTGAGAACAGTGCTAGAACACTGTAAGCTGTGTGTTTAGTGAGAACAGTGCTAGAACACTCAGCTCTGTATTTAGTGAGAACAGTGCTAGAAAACTAAGCTGGTTATTTAGTGAGAACAGTGCCAGAACACTCAACTGTGTATTTAGTGAGAACAGTGCTAGAATCCTGTAAGCTGTGTATTTAGTGAGAACAATGCTAGAACACTCAGCTGTGTATTTAGTGAGAACAGTGCTATAACACTCAGCTGTGTGTTTAGTGAGAACAGTGCTAGAACACTGTAAGCTGTGTGTTTAGTGAGAAAAGAGCTAGAACACTCAGCTGTGTGTTTAGTGAGAACAGTGCTAGAACACTGTAAGCTGTGTGTTTAGTGAGAACAGTGCTAGAACACTCAGCTCTGTATTTAGTGAGAACAGTGCTAGAACACTAAACTGGTTATTTAGTGAGAACAGTGCCAGAACACTCAACTGTGTATTTAGTGAGAACAGTGCTAGAATCCTGTAAGCTGTGTATTTAGTGAGAACAATGCTAGAACACTCAGCTGTGTATTTAGTGAGAACAGTGCTATAACACTCAGCTGTGTGTTTAGTGAGAACAGTGCTAGAACACTGTAAGCTGTGTGTTTAGTGAGAAAAGAGCTAGAACACTCAGCTGTGTATTTAGTGAGAACAGTGCTAGAACACTGTAAGCTGTGTATTTAGTGACAACAGTGCCAGAACACTCAGCTGTGTATTTAGTGAGAACATTCCTAGAACAGTCAGCTCTGTATTTAGTTAGAACAGTGCTAGAACACTCAGCTGTGTATTTAGTGAGAACACAGCTAGAACGCTGTAAGTTGTGTATTTAGTAAGAACAGTGCTAGAGAACTATGCTGTGTATTTAGTGAGAACAGTGCTAGAACACTCAGCTGTGTATTTAGTGAGAACAATGCTAGAACACTCAGCTGTGTGTTTAGTGAGAAAAGAGCTAGAACACTGTAAGTTGTGTATTTACTGAGAACAGTGCTAGAACACTAGGCTGTGCCTTTAGTGAGAACAGAGCTAGAACACTCAGCTCTGTATTTAGTGAGAACAATGCTAGAACACTCAGCTGTGTGTTTAGTGAGAAAAGAGCTAGAACACTGTAAGTTGTGTATTTACTGAGAACAGTGCTAGAACACTAGGCTGTGCCTTTAGTGAGAACAGAGCTAGAACACTGTCAGCTATGTATTTAGTGAGAACAGTGCTAGAACACTCAGCTCTGTATTTAGTGAGAACAGTGCTAGAACACTCAGCTGTGTATTTAGTGAGAACAGTGCTGCAACACTCAGCTGTGTGTTTAGTGTGAACAGTGCTAGAACACTGTGAGAAGTGTATTTAGTAAGACCAGTGCTAGAACACTAAGCTGTGTATTTAGTGAGAACAGTGCTAGAACACTCAGCTCTGTATTTAGTGAGAACAATGCTAGAACACTCAGCTCTGTATTTAGTGAGAACAATGCTAGAACACTCAGCTCTGCATTTAGTGAGAACAATGCTAGAACACTCAGCTCTGCATTTAGTGAGAACAATGCTAGAACACTCAGCTGTGTATTTAGTGAGAACAGTGCTAGAACACTCAGCTCTGTATTTAGTGAGAACAGCGCTAGAACACTAAGCTGGTTATTTAGTGAGAACAGTGCCAGAACACTCAACTGTGTATTTAGTGAGAACAGTGCTAGAATCCTGTAAGCTGTGTATTTAGTGAGAACAATGCTAGAACACTCAGCTGTGTATTTAGTGAGAACAGTGCTATAACACTCAGCTGTGTGTTTAGTGAGAACAGTGCTAGAACACTGTAAGCTGTGTGTTTAGTGAGAAAAGAGCTAGAACACTCAGCTGTGTGTTTAGTGAGAACAGTGCTAGAACACTGTAAGCTGTGTGTTTAGTGAGAACAGTGCTAGAACACTCAGCTCTGTATTTAGTGAGAACAGTGCTAGAACACTAAGCTGGTTATTTAGTGAGAACAGTGCTAGAACACTGTAAGCTGTGTTTAGTGAGAACAGTGCTAGAACACTGTAAGCTGTGTATTTAGTGAGAACAGTGCTACAACACTCAGCTGTGTATTTAGTGAGAACATTCCTAGAACAGTCAGCTCTGTATTTAGTTAGAACAGTGCTAGAACACTCAGCTGTGTATTTAGTGAGAACACAGCTAGAACGCTGTAAGTTGTGTATTTAGTAAGAACAGTGCTAGAGAACTATGCTGTGTATTTAGTGAGAACAGTGCTAGAACACTCAGCTCTGTATTTAGTGAGAACAATGCTAGAACACTCAGCTGTGTGTTTAGTGAGAAAAGAGCTAGAACACTGTAAGTTGTGTATTTACTGAGAACAGTGCTAGAACACTAGGCTGTGCCTTTAGTGAGAACAGTGCTAGAACAACGTAAGCTGTGTATTTAGTGAGAACAGTGCTAGAACACTGTCAGCTATGTATTTAATGAGAACAGTGCTAGAACACTCAGCTCTGTATTTAGTGAGAACAGTGCTAGAACACTCAGCTGTGTATTTAGTGAGAACAGTGCTGCAACACTCAGCTGTGTGTTTAGTGTGAACAGTGCTAGAACACTGTAAGCTGTTTATTTAGTGAGAACAGGGCTAGAACACTGTCAGCTGTATATTTACTGAGAACCGTGCTAGAACCCTGTAAGCTGTGTATTTACTGAGAACAGTGCTAGAACCCTGTAAGCTGTGTATTTAGTGAGAACAGTGCTAGAACCCTGTAAGCTGTGTATTTAGTGAGAACAGGGCTAGAACACTGTCAGTTGTATATTTACTGAGAACAGTGCTAGTACCCTGTAAGCTGTGAATTTAGTGAGAACAGTGCTAGAACCCTGTAAACTGTGTATTTAGTGAGAACAGTGCTAAAACACTAAGCTGTGTATTGAGTGAGAACAGAGCTAGAACACTGTAAGCTGTGTATTTAGTGAGAACAGTGCTACAACACTCAGCTGTGTGTTTAGTGAGAACAGAGCTAGAACACTAAGCTGTTTATTTAGTGAGAACAGTGCTAGAATACTGTGAGAAGTGTATTTAGTAAGACCAGTGCTAGAACACTAAGCTGTGTATTTAGTGAGAACAGTGCTAGAACACTCAGCTCTGCATTTAGTGAGAACAATGCTAGAACACTCAGCTCTGTATTTAGTGAGAACAATGCTAGAACACTCAGCTCTGCATTTAGTGAGAACAGTGCTGCAACACTCAGCTGTGAGTTTAGTGAGAACAGTGCTAGAACACTGTAAGCTGTGTGTTTAGTGAGAACAGTGCTAGAACACTGTAAGCTTTGTATTTAGTAAGAACAGTGCTAGAAAACTAAGCTGTTTATTTAGTGAGAACAGTGCTAGAACACTCAGCTCTGTATTTAGTGAGAACAGTGCTAGAACACTAAGCTGGTTATTTAGTGAGAACAGTGCCAGAACACTCAACTGTGTATTTAGTGAGAACAGTTCTACAACACTCAGCTGTGTGTTTAGTGAGAACAGTGCTAGAATCCTGTAAGCTGTGTATTTAGTGAGAACAATGCTAGAACACTCAGCTGTGTGTTTAGTGAGAACAGTGCTAGAACACTGTAAGCTGTGTGTTTAGTGAGAACAGTGCCAGAACACTCAGCTGTGTATTTAGTGAGAACAGTGCTACAACACTGTAAGCTGTGTATTTAGGGAGAACATTCCTAGAACAGTCAGCTCTGTATTTAGTTAGAACAGTGCCAGAACACTCAGCTGTGTATTTAGTGAGAACACAGCTAGAACACTGTAAGCTGTGTATTTAGTAAGAACAGTGCTGGAGAACTATGCTGTTTATTTGGTGAGAACAGTGCTAGAACACTCAGCTCTGTATTTAGTGAGAACAGTGCTAGAACACTCAGCTCTGTATTTAGTGAGAACAGTGCTAGAACACTCAGCTATGTATTTAGTGAGAACAGTGCTACAACACTCAGCTGTGTATTTAGTGAGAACAGTGCCGAACACTCAGCTCTGTATTTAGTGAGAACAGTGCTAGAACACTCAGCTGTGTGTTTAGTGAGAACAGTGCTAAAACACTCAGCTGTGTATTTAGTGAGAACAGAGCTAGAACACTGTAAGTCGTGTATTTAGTCAGAAAAGAGCTAGAACACTAAGCTGGTGATTTAGTGAGAACAGTACTAGAACACCGTAAGCTGTGTATTTAGTGAGAACAGTGCTAGAACACTGTAAGCTGTGTATTTAGTGAGAACAGTGCTAGAACACTGTAAGCTGTGTATTTAGTAAGAACAGTGCTAGAACACTATGCTGTTTATTTAGTGAGAACAGTGCTAGAACACTCAGCTGGTTATTTAGTGAGAACAGTGCTAGAACACTCAGCTGTGTATTCAGTGAGAACAGAGCTAGAACACTCAGCTGTGCATTTAGTGAGAACAGTGCTAGAACCCTGTAAACTGTGTATTTAGTGAGAACAGTGCTAAAACACTAAGCTGTGTATTGAGTGAGAACAGAGCTAGAACACTGTAAGCTGTGTATTTAGTGAGAACAGTGCTACAACACTCAGCTGTGTGTTTAGTGAGAACAGAGCTAGAACACTAAGCTGTTTATTTCGTGAGAACAGTGCTAGAATACTGTGAGAAGTGTATTTAGTAAGACCAGTGCTAGAACACTAAGCTGTGTATTTAGTGAGAACAGTGCTAGAACACTCAGCTCTGCATTTAGTGAGAACAATGCTAGAACACTCAGCTCTGTATTTAGTGAGAACAATGCTAGAACACTCAGCTCTGCATTTAGTGAGAACAGTGCTGCAACACTCAGCTGTGAGTTTAGTGAGAACAGTGCTAGAACACTGTAAGCTGTGTGTTTAGTGAGAACAGTGCTAGAACACTGTAAGCTTTGTATTTAGTAAGAACAGTGCTAGAAAACTAAGCTGTTTATTTAGTGAGAACAGTGCTAGAACACTGTAAGCTGTGTGTTTAGTGAGAACAGTGCTAGAACACTCAGCTCTGTATTTAGTGAGAACAGTGCTAGAACACTAAGCTGGTTATTTAGTGAGAACAGTGCCAGAACACTCAACTGTGTATTTAGTGAGAACAGTTCTACAACACTCAGCTGTGTGTTTAGTGAGAACAGTGCTAGAATCCTGTAAGCTGTGTATTTAGTGAGAACAATGCTAGAACACTCAGCTGTGTGTTTAGTGAGAACAGTGCTAGAACACTGTAAGCTGTGTGTTTAGTGAGAACAGTGCCAGAACACTCAGCTGTGTATTTAGTGAGAACAGTGCTACAACACTGTAAGCTGTGTATTTAGTGAGAACATTCCTAGAACAGTCAGCTCTGTATTTAGTTAGAACAGTGCCAGAACACTCAGCTGTGTATTTAGTGAGAACACAGCTAGAACACTGTAAGCTGTGTATTTAGTAAGAACAGTGCTGGAGAACTATGCTGTTTATTTGGTGAGAACAGTGCTAGAACACTGTATGCTTTGTATTTAGTGAGAACAGTGCTAGAACACTCAGCTCTGTATTTAGTGAGAACAGTGCTAGAACACTCAGCTATGTATTTAGTGAGAACAGTGCTACAACACTCAGCTGTGTATTTAGTGAGAACAGTGCCAGAACACTCAGCTCTGTATTTAGTGAGAACAGTGCTAGAACACTCAGCTGTGTGTTTAGTGAGAACAGTGCTAAAACACTCAGCTGTGTATTTAATGAGAATAGAGCTAGAACACTGTAATCTCTGTATTTATTGAGAACAGTGCTAGAACACTCAGCTGTGTATTTAGTGAGAACAGAGCAAGAACACTGTAAGTCGTGTATTTAGTCAGAAAAGAGCTAGAACACTAAGCTGGTGATTTAGTGAGAACAGTACTAGAACACCGTAAGCTGTGTATTTAGTGAGAACAGTGCTAGAACACTGTAAGCTGTGTATTTAGTAAGAACAGTGCTAGAAAACTAAGCTGTTTATTTAGTGAGAACAGTGCTAGAACACTCAGCTCTGTATTTAGTGAGAACAGTGCTAGAACACTAAGCTGGTTATTTAGTGAGAACAGTGCCAGAACACTCAACTGTGTATTTAGTGAGAACAGTTCTACAACACTCAGCTGTGTGTTTAGTGAGAACAGTGCTAGAATCCTGTAAGCTGTGTATTTAGTGAGAACAATGCTAGAACACTCAGCTGTGTGTTTAGTGAGAACAGTGCTAGAACACTGTAAGCTGTGTGTTTAGTGAGAACAGTGCCAGAACACTCAGCTGTGTATTTAGTGAGAACAGTGCTACAACACTGTAAGCTGTGTATTTAGGGAGAACATTCCTAGAACAGTCAGCTCTGTATTTAGTTAGAACAGTGCCAGAACACTCAGCTGTGTATTTAGTGAGAACACAGCTAGAACACTGTAAGCTGTGTATTTAGTAAGAACAGTGCTGGAGAACTATGCTGTTTATTTGGTGAGAACAGTGCTAGAACACTGTATGCTTTGTATTTAGTGAGAACAGTGCTAGAACACTCAGCTCTGTATTTAGTGAGAACAGTGCTAGAACACTCAGCTATGTATTTAGTGAGAACAGTGCTACAACACTCAGCTGTGTATTTAGTGAGAACAGTGCCGGAACACTCAGCTCTGTATTTAGTGAGAACAGTGCTAGAACACTCAGCTGTGTGTTTAGTGAGAACAGTGCTAAAACACTCAGCTGTGTATTAGTGAGAACAGAGCTAGAACACTGTAAGTCGTGTATTTAGTCAGAAAAGAGCTAGAACACTAAGCTGGTGATTTAGTGAGAAACAGTACTAGAACACCGTAAGCTGTGTATTTAGTGAGAACAGTGCTAGAACACTGTAAGCTGTGTATTTAGTGAGAACAGTGCTAGAACACTGTAAGCTGTGTATTTAGTAAGAACAGTGCTAGAACACTATGCTGTTTATTTAGTGAGAACAGTGCTAGAACACTCAGCTGGTTATTTAGTGAGAACAGTGCTAGAACACTCAGCTGTGTATTCAGTGAGAACAGAGCTAGAACACTCAGCTGTGCATTTAGTGAGAACAGTGCTACAACACTCAGCTGTGTGTTTAGTGAGAACAGAGCTAGAACACTAAGCTGTTTATTTAGTGAGAACAGTGCTAGAATACCGTGAGAAGTGTATTTAGTAAGACCAGTGCTAGAAAACTAAGCTGTGTATTTAGTGAGAACAGTACTAGAACACTCAGCTGTGTATTTAGTGAGAACAGAGCTAGAACACTCAGCTGTTTATTTAGTGAGAACAGTGCTAGAATACCGTGAGAAGTGTATTTAGTAAGACCAGTGCTAGAACCCTGTAAGCTGTGTATTTAGTGAGAACAGGGCTAGAACACTGTCAGTTGTATATTTACTGAGAACAGTGCTAGTACCCTGTAAGCTGTGAATTTAGTGAGAACAGTGCTAGAACCCTGTAAACTGTGTATTTAGTGAGAACAGTGCTAAAACACTAAGCTGTGTATTGAGTGAGAACAGAGCTAGAACACTGTAAGCTGTGTATTTAGTGAGAACAGTGCTACAACACTCAGCTGTGTGTTTAGTGAGAACAGAGCTAGAACACTAAGCTGTTTATTTCGTGAGAACAGTGCTAGAATACTGTGAGAAGTGTATTTAGTAAGACCAGTGCTAGAACACTAAGCTGTGTATTTAGTGAGAACAGTGCTAGAACACTCAGCTCTGCATTTAGTGAGAACAATGCTAGAACACTCAGCTCTGTATTTAGTGAGAACAATGCTAGAACACTCAGCTCTGCATTTAGTGAGAACAGTGCTGCAACACTCAGCTGTGAGTTTAGTGAGAACAGTGCTAGAACACTGTAAGCTGTGTGTTTAGTGAGAACAGTGCTAGAACACTGTAAGCTTTGTATTTAGTAAGAACAGTGCTAGAAAACTAAGCTGTTTATTTAGTGAGAACAGTGCTAGAACACTGTAAGCTGTGTGTTTAGTGAGAACAGTGCTAGAACACTCAGCTCTGTATTTAGTGAGAACAGTGCTAGAACACTAAGCTGGTTATTTAGTGAGAACAGTGCCAGAACACTCAACTGTGTATTTAGTGAGAACAGTTCTACAACACTCAGCTGTGTGTTTAGTGAGAACAGTGCTAGAATCCTGTAAGCTGTGTATTTAGTGAGAACAATGCTAGAACACTCAGCTGTGTGTTTAGTGAGAACAGTGCTAGAACACTGTAAGCTGTGTGTTTAGTGAGAACAGTGCCAGAACACTCAGCTGTGTATTTAGTGAGAACAGTGCTACAACACTGTAAGCTGTGTATTTAGTGAGAACATTCCTAGAACAGTCAGCTCTGTATTTAGTTAGAACAGTGCCAGAACACTCAGCTGTGTATTTAGTGAGAACACAGCTAGAACACTGTAAGCTGTGTATTTAGTAAGAACAGTGCTGGAGAACTATGCTGTTTATTTGGTGAGAACAGTGCTAGAACACTGTATGCTTTGTATTTAGTGAGAACAGTGCTAGAACACTCAGCTCTGTATTTAGTGAGAACAGTGCTAGAACACTCAGCTATGTATTTAGTGAGAACAGTGCTACAACACTCAGCTGTGTATTTAGTGAGAACAGTGCCAGAACACTCAGCTCTGTATTTAGTGAGAACAGTGCTAGAACACTCAGCTGTGTGTTTAGTGAGAACAGTGCTAAAACACTCAGCTGTGTATTTAATGAGAATAGAGCTAGAACACTGTAATCTCTGTATTTATTGAGAACAGTGCTAGAACACTCAGCTGTGTATTTAGTGAGAACAGAGCAAGAACACTGTAAGTCGTGTATTTAGTCAGAAAAGAGCTAGAACACTAAGCTGGTGATTTAGTGAGAACAGTACTAGAACACCGTAAGCTGTGTATTTAGTGAGAACAGTGCTAGAACACTGTAAGCTGTGTATTTAGTGAGAACAGTGCTAGAACACTGTAAGCTGTGTATTTAGTAAGAACAGTGCTAGAACACTATGCTGTTTATTTAGTGAGAACAGTGCTAGAACACTCAGCTGGTTATTTAGTGAGAACAGTGCTAGAACACTCAGCTGTGTATTCAGTGAGAACAGAGCTAGAACACTAAGCTGTTTATTTAGTGAGAACAGTGCTAGAATACCGTGAGAAGTGTATTTAGTAAGACCAGTGCTAGAAAACTAAGCTGTGTATTTAGTGAGAACAGTGCTAGAATCCTGTAAGCTGTGTATTTAGTGAGAACAATGCTAGAACACTCAGCTGTGTATTTAGTGAGAACAGTGCTAGAATACCGTGAGAAGTGTATTTAGTAAGACCAGTGCTAGAACACTAAGCTGTGTATTTAGTGAGAACAGTATTAGAACACTCAGCTGTGTATTTAGTGAGAACAGAGCTAGAACACTCAGCTGTGTATTTAGTGAGAACAGAGCTAGAAAAATAAGCTGTTTATTTAGTGAGAACAGTGCTAGAACACTCAGCTCTGTATTTCGTGAGAACAATGCTAGAACACTCAGCTCTGTATTTAGTGAGAACAATGCTAGAACACTCAGCTGTGTATTTAGTGAGAAAAGAGCTAGAACACTGTAAGTTGTGTATTTACTGAGAACAGTGCTAGAACACTAGGCTGTTCATTTAGTGAGAACAGTGCTAGAACAACGTAAGCTGTGTATTTAGTGAGAACAGTGCTAGAACACTAAGCTGTTTATTTAGTTAGAACAGTGCTAGAACACTGTCAGCTATGTATTTAGTGAGAACAGTGCTAGAACACTCAGCTCTGTATTTAGTGAGAACAGTGCTAGAACACTCAGCTCTGTATTTAGTGAGAACAGTGCTAGAACACTCAGCTCTGTATTTAGTGAGAACAGTGCTAGAACACTCAGCTCTGTATTTAGTGAGAACAATGCTAGGACACTCAACTGTGTATTTATTGAGAACAGAGCTAGAACACTAAGCTGTTTATTTAGTGAGAACATTGCTAGAACAATAAGCTCTGTATTTAGTGAGAACAGTGCTAGAACACTGTAAGTTGTGTATTTAGTGAGAACAGTGTTAGAACACTGTAAGCTGTGTATTTAGTGAGAACAGTGCTAGAACACTCAACTCTGTATTTAGTGAGAACAGTGCTAGAACACCGCAAGCTGTATATTTAGTGAGAACAGAGCTAGAACACTCAGCTGTGTATTTAGTGAGAACAGAGCTAGAACACTCAGCTGTGTATTTAGTGAGAACAGAGCTAGAAAAATAAGCTGTTTATTTAGTGAGAACAGTGCTACAACACTCAGCTGTGTGTTTAATGGGAACAGTGCTAGAACACTCAGCTGTGTATTTAGTGAGAACAGTGCTAGAACACTCAGCTGTGTATTTAGTGAAAACAGTGCAAGAACACTCAGCTCTGTATTTAGTGAGAACAGTTCTACAACACTCAGCTGTGTGTTTAGTGAGAACAGTGCTAGAACCCTGTAAGCTGTGTATTTAGTGAGAACAGTGCTAGAACACTGTAAGCTGTGTATTTAGTGAGAACAGTGCCGGAACACTCAGCTGTGTATTTAGTGAGAACAGTGCTAGAACACTGTAAGCTGTGTGTTTAGTGAGAACAGTGCTAGAACACTGTAAGCTGTGTATTTAGTGAGACCAGTGGTAGAACACTCAGCTCTGTATTTAGTTAGAACAGTGCTAGAACACTCAGCTGTGTATTTAGTGAGAACAGTGCTAGAACACTGTAAGCTGTGTGTTTAGTGAGAACAGTGCTAGAACACTGTAAGCTGTGTATTTAGTGAGAACAGTGCCAGAACACTCAGCTGTGTATTTAGTGAGAACATTGCTAGAACACTCAGCTGTGTATTTAGTGAGAACAGTGCTACAACACTGTAAGCTGTGTATTTAGTGAGAACATTCCTAGAACAGTCAGCTCTGTATTTAGTTAGAACAGTGCCAGAACACTCAGCTGTGTATTTAGTGAGAACACAGCTAGAACACTGTAAGCTGTGTATTTAGTAAGAACAGTGCTGGAGAACTATGCTGTTTATTTGGTGAGAACAGTGCTAGAACACTGTATGCTTTGTATTTAGTGAGAACAGTGCTAGAACACTCAGCTCTGTATTTAGTGAGAACAGTGCTAGAACACTCAGCTATGTATTTAGTGAGAACAGTGCTACAACACTCAGCTGTGTATTTAGTGAGAACAGTGCCAGAACACTCAGCTCTGTATTTAGTGAGAACAGTGCTAGAACACTCAGCTGTGTGTTTAGTGAGAACAGTGCTAAAACACTCAGCTGTGTATTTAGTGAGAACAGAGCTAGAACACTGTAAGTCGTGTATTTAGTCAGAAAAGAGCTAGAACACTAAGCTGGTGATTTAGTGAGAACAGTACTAGAACACCGTAAGCTGTGTATTTAGTGAGAACAGTGCTAGAACACTGTAAGCTGTGTATTTAGTGAGAACAGTGCTAGAACACTGTAAGCTGTGTATTTAGTAAGAACAGTGCTAGAACACTATGCTGTTTATTTAGTGAGAACAGTGCTAGAACACTCAGCTGGTTATTTAGTGAGAACAGTGCTAGAACACTCAGCTGTGTATTCAGTGAGAACAGAGCTAGAACACTAAGCTGTTTATTTTATAGTGAGTGAGAACAGTGCTAGAATACCGTGAGAAGTGTATTTAGTAAGACCAGTGCTAGAACCCTGTAAGCTGTGTATTTAGTGAGAACAGGGCTAGAACACTGTCAGTTGTATATTTACTGAGAACAGTGCTAGTACCCTGTAAGCTGTTAAATTAGTGAGAACAGTGCTAGAACCCTGTAAACTGTGTATTTAGTGAGAACAGTGCTAAAACACTAAGCTGTGTATTGAGTGAGAACAGAGCTAGAACACTGTAAGCTGTGTATTTAGTGAGAACAGTGCTACAACACTCAGCTGTGTGTTTAGTGAGAACAGAGCTAGAACACTAAGCTGTTTATTTAGTGAGAACAGTGCTAGAATACTGTGAGAAGTGTATTTAGTAAGACCAGTGCTAGAACACTAAGCTGTGTATTTAGTGAGAACAGTGCTAGAACACTCAGCTCTGCATTTAGTGAGAACAATGCTAGAACACTCAGCTCTGTATTTAGTGAGAACAATGCTAGAACACTCAGCTCTGCATTTAGTGAGAACAGTGCTGCAACACTCAGCTGTGAGTTTAGTGAGAACAGTGCTAGAACACTGTAAGCTGTGTGTTTAGTGAGAACAGTGCTAGAACACTGTAAGCTTTGTATTTAGTAAGAACAGTGCTAGAAAACTAAGCTGTTTATTTAGTGAGAACAGTGCTAGAACACTGTAAGCTGTGTGTTTAGTGAGAACAGTGCTAGAACACTCAGCTCTGTATTTAGTGAGAACAGTGCTAGAACACTAAGCTGGTTATTTAGTGAGAACAGTGCCAGAACACTCAACTGTGTATTTAGTGAGAACAGTTCTACAACACTCAGCTGTGTGTTTAGTGAGAACAGTGCTAGAATCCTGTAAGCTGTGTATTTAGTGAGAACAATGCTAGAACACTCAGCTGTGTGTTTAGTGAGAACAGTGCTAGAACACTGTAAGCTGTGTGTTTAGTGAGAACAGTGCCAGAACACTCAGCTGTGTATTTAGTGAGAACAGTGCTACAACACTGTAAGCTGTGTATTTAGTGAGAACATTCCTAGAACAGTCAGCTCTGTATTTAGTTAGAACAGTGCCAGAACACTCAGCTGTGTATTTAGTGAGAACACAGCTAGAACACTGTAAGCTGTGTATTTAGTAAGAACAGTGCTGGAGAACTATGCTGTTTTATTTGGTGAGAACAGTGCTAGAACACTGTATGCTTTGTATTTAGTGAGAACAGTGCTAGAACACTCAGCTCTGTATTTAGTGAGAACAGTGCTAGAACACTCAGCTATGTATTTAGTGAGAACAGTGCTACAACACTCAGCTGTGTATTTAGTGAGAACAGTGCCAGAACACTCAGCTGTGTGTTTAGTGAGAACAGTGCTAAAACACTCAGCTGTGTATTTAATGAGAATAGAGCTAGAACACTGTAATCTCTGTATTTATTGAGAACAGTGCTAGAACACTCAGCTGTGTATTTAGTGAGAACAGTGCTAGAACACTGTATGCTTTGTATTTAGTCAGAAAAGAGCTAGAACACTAAGCTGGTGATTTAGTGAGAACAGTACTAGAACACCGTAAGCTGTGTATTTAGTGAGAACAGTGCTAGAACACTGTAAGCTGTGTATTTAGTGAGAACAGTGCTAGAACACTGTAAGCTGTGTATTTAGTAAGAACAGTGCTAGAACACTATGCTGTTTATTTAGTGAGAACAGTGCTAGAACACTCAGCTGGTTATTTAGTGAGAACAGTGCTAGAACACTCAGCTGTGTATTCAGTGAGAACAGAGCTAGAACACTCAGCTGTGCATTTAGTGAGAACAGTGCTACAACACTCAGCTGTGTGTTTAGTGAGAACAGAGCTAGAACACTCAGCTGTTTATTTAGTGAGAACAGTGCTAGAATACCGTGAGAAGTGTATTTAGTAAGACCAGTGCTAGAACACTAAGCTGTGTATTTAGTGAGAACAGTACTAGAACACTCAGCTCTGTATTTAGTGAGAACAGAGCTAGAACACTCAGCTGTGTATTTAGTGAGAACAGAGCTAGAAAAATAAGCTGTTTATTTAGTGAGAACAGTGCTAGAACACTCAGCTCTGTATTTCGTGAGAACAATGCTAGAACACTCAGCTCTGTATTTAGTGAGAACAATGCTAGAACACTCAGCTGTGTATTTAGTGAGAAAAGAGCTAGAACACTGTAAGTTGTGTATTTACTGAGAACAGTGCTAGAACACTAGGCTGTTCATTTAGTGAGAACAGTGCTAGAACAACGTAAGATGTGTATTTAGTGAGAACAGTGCTAGAACACTAAGCTGTTTATTTAGTTAGAACAGTGCTAGAACACTGTCAGCTATGTATTTAGTGAGAACAGTGCTAGAACACTCAGCTCTGTATTTAGTGAGAACAGTGCTAGAACACTCAGCTCTGTATTTAGTGAGAACAATGCTAGGACACTCAACTGTGTATTTAGTGAGAACAGAGCTAGAACACTAAGCTGTTTATTTAGTGAGAACATTGCTAGAACAATAAGCTCTGTATTTAGTGAGAACAGTGCTAGAACACTGTAAGTTGTGTATTTAGTGAGAACAGTGTTAGAACACTGTAAGCTGTGTATTTAGTGAGAACAGTGCTAGAACACTCAACTCTGTATTTAGTGAGAACAGTGCTAGAACACCGCAAGCTGTATATTTAGTGAGAACAGAGCTAGAACACTCAGCTGTGTATTTAGTGAGAACAGAGCTAGAACACTCAGCTGTGTATTTAGTGAGAACAGAGCTAGAAAAATAAGCTGTTTATTAGTGAGAACAGTGCTACAACACTCAGCTGTGTGTTTAATGGGAACAGTGCTAGAACACTCAGCTGTGTATTTAGTGAGAACAGTGCTAGAACACTCAGCTGTGTATTTAGTGAAAACAGTGCAAGAACACTCAGCTCTGTATTTAGTGAGAACAGTTCTACAACACTCAGCTGTGTGTTTAGTGAGAACAGTGCTAGAACCCTGTAAGCTGTGTATTTAGTGAGAACAATGCTAGAACACTCAGCTGTGTATTTAGTGAGAACAGTGCTAGAACACTGTAAGCTGTGTATTTAGTGAGAACAGTGCCGGAACACTCAGCTGTGTATTTAGTGAGAACAGTGCTAGAACACTGTAAGCTGTGTGTTTAGTGAGAACAGTGCTAGAACACTGTAAGCTGTGTATTTAGTGAGACCAGTGGTAGAACACTCAGCTCTGTATTTAGTTAGAACAGTGCTAGAACACTCAGCTGTGTATTTAGTGAGAACAGTGCTAGAACACTGTAAGCTGTGTGTTTAGTGAGAACAGTGCTAGAACACTGTAAGCTGTGTATTTAGTGAGAACAGTGCCAGAACACTCAGCTGTGTATTTAGTGAGAACATTGCTAGAACACTCAGCTGTGTATTTATTGAGAACAGTGCTAGAACAGTAAGTTGTTTCTTTAGTGAGAACAGAGCTAGAGTGCTGAAGTTTTCAGCTTTAGGGGAAGAAGAGACCGGGTGAGTTGGGTACTGATGTTGTTATCCTTCTCGTGTAGATGGTGAGCACAGAGCATGTCTAGGTTTAGGAGCACAGTTCCCACAATCCTCATTGTGGATCTATGACCTTCCTGAACCTCCTAAAGTTCACAATCATCTCCAATGATCTTAGTTTTTATGGTGTTCAGGGCCTGATTATTGTCTGAACACCACTCAACCAGATATTGGGCATCCTGTCTTTAGTGTCTCCTCATTGTCAGATATAAGTCCCACTATAGTCCGACGCCTCTTAGGTGAGATGGTGATAATTCCGCTGGGCTCCTCAGTTCAGGCTTTCAGAGCTGTAATCTTAACATCAATTTATTTCTGATTTTAGGAAGTTCAGCTTGTTCCTATTGTATACATGCACCAGGTGCACTGCTGCTTAACTGAGAACACTGAATCTTGGATCCTGAGGCACAGAAGCTTCATTCATTATGTTTACTTTTTGTGCTCAAATGACACACATATGAATAATAATATAGTATCTCAAGCATCTCTTATTAGAACTGTGCTAGCACAATAAGACGTCTTTGTTCAGTGAGGACTGAACTAGCGCTCGTGTATCTCACGTATCTTCACAAATCTTTTATCTTCATAGAATCTTTTGACTTCTGTTAGAATCTCACACAATCGCACTACTTGCCCAACGTTCTCTAGTCAAAGCTGTTGCTGAGCTGTTTCAGCAGAAGTTGCTTATCTCACTGCAGTGTTGTGTGAAAGGCGAATGTGGACAGAGAGCACTGTGGCATCACAGTCCTCATTACACAGTGCCCTCAGTTTATCACACATACTTCAAACAAGATTTGAAGACAGACAAGAAAGTTATCTGAGAAGATATAAGCAGCCAGTGTAGATGTTTCTGAACAGGGCTGATATGAGCTCTGTGTGTTGTGTTTGTTAGGATTCGTGCTGCTGCATTTTGTACGTGTTGTAGAGGATTGTCTTATTTAGGAAGTCTACAAAAGATCATTACAGTGATCAGCTCTACTTGTGACAAACGCATGGACAAGTTTATCTGCGTCACTCTGGGACAGAAAAGGTCTGTCTTTGGGAAAATTCCTCAGATAATAAAATGTAAACTTAGTAATGTAATTTAAATGAGGAATAAACCAAAGATGAAAATATAAAATGACAGATAGTTTCTGTACTTCAGATTTAACATATGATGCCAACCTAATTTCTGATGAATCAGTTTTCTCTGATGAGAATTTCAGCTTTGTCTAAAAAAAATGTCTCCATGTAGAGATTTCTGATACATGTTTATTAGCCTGTCATGTCAGTCTTGACTTTCAGAGGGAAGGGAAATGTATAAATGTATATAATCAGCAGAGCTATGAAAGTTTGCCTTGTGTTTCCTGATCATATTCCCTAGATTCAGCATGTTCAGCAAGAAAAGTAGTGGCTCTAAAATGGAACCTTGTTTACATTTTTGGAACAGTGATGTGCTTTTTAGAGTAAAATTGAATCACAGTTTTTTTCAGTATTACTTGAGTTCTACCAAAAGGAGGGGAACGACAAAATGTCAGCATCTGAAAGCAGCAAAGCAGGTGTGTAAGGCGAGTCATTTTAAAGACAAGTGGAAGCTTGTGACTGGTCAGAGTAATGAGTGACATAGCATTGGAGTCTCCCTGGCAGAACTTGCGCTAAAGCTTTCATTTGTTTTATAATAAATTACTTTGACATCACTGCTGAGACAAAAGTGGACTGAGAGCTCTGTGGGGTCACGTACAGACAGTCTTGCTTGTCTTCAAGTTCTCTGTGAGAAGATCACTTTGAGCTGTATGTTCAGTGAAAACTGTACAAGAGCACGAAGGGTGTCACTAGGCCTGTTTTAGCCCTGAACCCAAATGTTATTTAGCCCCCCTTCCCAAAAAAGTGTACATTACTAGGTAAAATCATCTGTAGTTAAAATCATCTGTAGTTAAAATCATCTATAGTTTACCTTCATTCATTCATCATTACTGAACTGTGACATCACATCTCCAAATTCGCAACAGGCTGGACAGCTACCTTTCACTGAGATTATTAACTGGAAAATCAACACACATTCTGTTCATCGCGGCTGATGAGCTTATAAACCCCCAAAACAGATCGACCCAGAGCTCCTTACCACAGAGGGATGAAGTGAAAAAAACTATTAGATTGACCATCAGCACCAAATGAGTATTTGAGTTCCACTCAGCACTGCACTAAAACAGCCCTTATAAAAGTGTAAAATGATATTCGGCCAATCACTGACTCAGGTAAAACATCAGTCCTGGTTCTTTTAGATCTCAGAGCTGCACCTGACACTGTAGATCACAGAATATTGCTAGGCGGGTTGGAAAATTGGTAGGACTTTCTGGAACAGTCCTTAATTGGTTCAGGTCTTAGTTAGAAGACTGGAGTGACCTTGTCACCATTGGCAGTTATGAGTCTGATGGGGGCTATGACATGCGGAGTGCCTCAGGGTTCAGTTCTCAGACCTCTTCTGTTGAACTGCTATATGTTGCCTTTGGGCCAAATTGCACAAAACAACAACACTGATTACCACAGTTGTGGAGATGATACAGAGATACATCTGACTGTCTCACCAGAAGATTACAGCCCAGTACACTCACTGTGTCAGTGTTACATATTAATAACTGGAGGAGGTAAAATTTCCTACAATTAAATAAGGACAAAACCGAGATTATTTTGTTTGGCAACAAGAGAAGAGAAATAGTATTAGTGAATATCATGATTCTCGGGCTGTAAAAACTAAAAACTAAGTCTGAAATCTTGTTGTTCTAATAGACTCAGATCCTTCACCAGCCACATCAGAGCCATCTCCAAACAGCCTCATATCACCTTAAAACATCCCAACAAGACCTGGAGAAGCTCATCCATGCTTTTATGAGTTTAATAGAATAATGTTTTATTAAATACAGGAAGAGAGGGAGAGAAAGGGGCTGAGAGAGCAGATCTGATGCAAGTTAGGGGTCAAGAAGAAACAGAGCAAGACTTGTTTAAGTTGGTCTCAGTTAAAATGAAAACTGAATTTAACTGAACTTAAATTGAGGAAACATAATTTTTCAATATGACAGTAAAATTCTGTCTGCTAACTTACTAAACATGCCTACAGAGCAAAATCACAGTCTTTCTGAGATTGAACTGATCTACAACCCTGTTTCCAAAAAGGTTGGGACGCTGTGCAAAATGTAAATAAAACCAAAATGCAATGATGTGCAAATCATTTTAACCCTATATTTCATTGAAATTAATGTTCAAACAGAGAAATTTTATTTATTTATTTATTTATTTTTAATATGACCATTTTGAATTTGATACCAGCAACACGGTCTTAAGTTTAGCTCCCAGACTCTTTTAATATGTGCTGTGCTGCTGTGATACACACACATTTTAATTAATAACTGGGTTAAAAAATACATTTTCAAATTATTATTAAAAACTGAACTTGAAAGCAGAAAAAAGAAACAAAATTATGAAAACTAAAATGGTCAAAACGGCTCATGCTTTCTCTGATGACTTCTCAAAATGACCATTTAACAGCTGCAGCTCATTCAGAATAAGTTTTAACTGAACCAGCAGTAGCTCTGAAATCTCTACACTGGCTTCCAGTAAGTTACAGAATAGAGTTTAAAGAGCTGCTAGTCTCTAAATGTGGTTTCTGGTTTCTGCACAGAACAGATCACAAGGATCAAGGACACCTTTATTATCCACAAGGGAAAAAGCATCCCCATCATGGATTTCACAGCCTCTTATGCAGTGAGCGAATTACCAGTACTGAGCATGTTCTCTACTCTGGCCCCATAGCTACAGCAAACTTTAACTTTTTTTTAAAACCTGTTCCCATAGTTCCCAGTACAGAGTTACAAACTTATTTAACTGGATAATTGGGTTTTTCTCCATTTGGAGTGGGAAACATCACAGAGGTTAAGATAAAATGAGACATTTCTCTTAAGATTTCTCTGATTCGTGTGTTTTTATCATGTTCCATAGTCACTCTGCAAAAACTGCTCATCACAAACCAATTTTCAACATTTAAGAAAACATTTTTAATATAATCTAAATTCTTTAAAAGATTTAACTTACAAAACTGTATAAACCAGAGCCATGTTTACTATATGCATCATTCAAATTATACTACATTAACAATGTTTGGTCACTGGTGTCAACAGGACTGATCTTATATTTTAACACAGTGTTTTCAGCTCTACTGAACTGCTTTCTTGAGAGGAAGCAACTCAAGGAATGAAAAGATGAGCCAATATTTGCTCATTAGATTTAATTAATTAATTATTAATTTTGTTTATCAGGCAGCACATAATGTCTATATGTCACTGGTGTTACGTGCTTTAGTCAAATTCAGAATCACTTTATTTTGCAGACCAGACAAACACAGACTGATAAAAAAGAGACAAACACAATAAAAATACAGTAAAAGAACAAAGAATAATAAAGAGCCATGGAGGAGCTAAAGAGAAGTGTGAATATCTTTTTGAATGTACATTAAAAAGCCTGATGACATACTTTAGAAACTATTATATACAGATTTTTACAGAATGCTGTGAATATTTGCGGAAATGTAACATCTGTACAGCTGTGTAAGTAAGCATTATGCTACTGTACTGTCACTGTTACTGTAACGAATGATCTACAGCTCCAGGGAAAAAGCTGTCAGCATGTCTGTCTGTGCTGGTTTTGATAGTTCTGAATCTTCTACCAGAGGGGAGCGTCTGTTAGGTGATGTCCAGGATGAGAGGGGTGTGGTGGAAATTCTAATAATAAGTCAGAGACCTCAGAAGATAATCAAGGATTTATTGGAGAATCACCGCGGGGAGCTGTCAGCTGAGGCTCTGAAGCTCCTCGAACACAAACAGCACAGAGTATATATACATTCACAAAAGGAACTTGCCCAGACGGGTGCTTCCTGTTTTTGCAGCGGTTTCTAAGTAATGGTGACACATCTTTAAGCAGCGTCAAACAGTCAAGTCATCATTTCGAAGAAAGGTAAAAACATACAAGCTGTATATGCATTAACACCTCAAGGTGTTAACGCCTGATGCGTACATGCGAGACCTTGATGTGCTAGAACACATCCAGGCGCGTTTGACTAACACTCAAACACAAAAAAGCACTTACATATAATTTTCCATTACATTCAGCACAAAGAACACTTACATGTCATTTTCAATTACAGGGGTCAGCTGTAATTTTGCTCGCGCACTTCACTGCTGTTGTAGATGTCCTGAAGCCCACCAACATCTCCACCAGCTGCTCAACTTTTTTTCTGTAGGCTCAATTTGACCAATTATGTTTTTATAAAGTGTCCACACCATTTGGGTACCAAGACACTGTTCAGGGTCAGATTTGACCCAGTAGTACAGAATGACGGTCGAACGCAGCAGATTAAGGAAAACACAGTGCAGATAAAGTTTATAATAGTTTGTAAGGTTTTACACACACACATACGCAATCCATGGGAATCAGATATTTATTATCAGGGGAGGGGCCATACTCATATAAGGGTCCTGTGCAGGACAGAGCCCACCTGTCTCTCTGCATAGTTCAATCTGCTGCCACCATAACAGTTAAAAGGAAGTTCACAGCCCATAAAATCCATGAAATCGCTGATTAAGAAGATGGCGATGCTGATAATAAAATAGGAGAAGTGTCTGAAATAGAGAAGTCAGTTCAGAGCTTGAGGAACTGTCCTCTGATGAGGAACCTGGTGTGCAGCAAAATGTTGAAAGGGAGGCATTAATGTTAAAAATAACATCCTCACCCCCTCTGAAACTCGGGGTTGGATGGCACCTCAAAATACAATCAGATTGAGCCCAGGACAAACAGGGTCTGCAGGAAAAATGAACAACACGTTTTTGGTTTTATTTGTAACATAAGGGTCAGTTTTGACCAAAAAATATTGTGAATTTATTCAAAATATGATATCAACACAAATCAAATATCTACATGCTATAAAGAGATAATCCCGGAGAATATAAAAAAAATAAGAACCTGTAACATGCTTTAAAGTGTGTGTTTTGTGATGAAAATGTCTGATATTAAGGCAAATAAGCTGATTGTAACAGTACATTACAATAGAAGAAGTTAATCTCTACGTTGTTGATGGGAAAGTAGTTGACAAGTAGGGTCAAATTAAACTGTAGAGTGATATATGTGTCCTAGGACTGTTCCGAGGTGGTTCAGCCATAGAGGCTCAAACTGATTTGCACACATAATAAGAGGGTTAAGTCCAAGTTAACAATTCATGTTTCTTTGTTTCAGGTTTCAATACTTTATTGCTACATTAGTCAGTACTTGAAGAGCCATTTCTGATCAAACATCAAACAATATACACACATTCACAACAGTCATTATCAAAATAAAATGACTCAATAAAATCAATGAAAATGAATAAGATTAAGTTTGTGGAGTGGAGTTCAAAAGCCTGATAGCAGGCGGGTCGGTGCTTTTACTAAACAATGCTTTGAAACGTTTTTCCAGAAAAGAGCAATTTGAAAAAGGTGCTGTACAATTTTTATTGCTTTCTTTTTCCATCCTTCTGGTATAAACAGAGACAGCAGTTTCGCAACCAATAATTTTGGAGGCGATACGCACCACTTTCTCCGGCTGCTCTCTCTCATATGCTGTCGTCCTCTTATACCACACGTATGGAGAAGGTCAACACACTTCACAGCTCTAAAAAGCACATCATTCAGTCTCTTTTCACACCAAATGTCTTAAGCTGTCTTATAAAGAAAAGCACTGAATGAGTTTTTACCAACAAGACAGCAGTGATGCTCTCCCACTTAAGAGATGAGCTGATGGTCGTCCTCAGGATCCCAAACAAGGCAACCATCTCCACCTCCCTGCCATTGATGGTCAGACATGGTAGGCCCACCTTCTGTCTCCTGAAGTCAACCACCAACTCTTTTGTCTTTTCAATATTCAGGCTTAAGTTACTCACCCTGTTCTACTCCACTAAGACTGTAGCCATGTCCCTGTATGCAGTGTCATTGTTTGACACCAATCCCAACAATGTTGTATCATCTGCAACTTATACAATTGTACAGAATCAGAATCTGATATACTGGTCACTGGTTAACAGAGAATATAACAGAGGAGACAGAACGCAGCCCTGTGGGGGGCAGTATTGAGAATTCGAGGATAGGAAACCACAGTATTCATTCTATCAACCTGCTTTCTATTAGACAGAAAATCAAGAATCCAATAGCACAAAGACTGGTGGACACCAGACGTCTGAGGCCTGTCAAGGAGCTTTTAAGGCAACAGTGAATGAAATGCTGGGCTACATTATATACATTAGATTCGTGCAGATGTACCTGGTACCTCCAGGTGTTGCAACATAGAGTGTAAGCAGAGTGACACCCGTCTGTATTCATTAAAACAGGTGGACTTTTCAGGACACTGGACTTTTCAGGAATAGCAGGAACACCACCCATTATAATACAAACACAATTCCCCACCTGTCTGTCTAAGTGAAGCGAACATATGGTCAGCTTGATGCAGAGTAAAGTCCTGCTGGTGGAGCGCAGAGTCAGGAATGTTCCCATCCAGCCATGTTCCCGCAGAGCACATCACAGAGCTGAGTTGATAAGGACGTCTTCCTTATTTACCAGAGACGGTACATTGGAAAGAACGAGGACTGGAAGTGCTGAGTGGTGTTTGGGCAGCCTCAGGCGAACCAAACTCCATGTTTCCTTGTCCTAATCTGCTGCTTATTATGCCTGTTTGATCATTCTTGGTTAGTCCTCAGAACAAATTCCTCTGATGAAAAAAACCTGGAAGGGTTAAGATGAAACATGCTGTCCTAAATATGCAGCAGTTCTAATCGCTTGTACGTGAACAAGCAATCAACATAAGATACATTAAACATGAGACAACCAAACACACCAACAAACAAAAGAGCAACACATTGTCACCACGATCAGCATCAACTTCGACATTCATACTGCAGTTTGAAACATTGACCAGTTGTCAGAAGGTTACGGTCCACTTGCAATGGAGAGCTATGCTACATTACATGGTGCAGGATGGTTTTCGGGGAGGCAAAATCTGCCTTGTGGCTAATGTTCTAGCTTGTGTGGACGATGGATGCATTCTGATATAGAAAGGTGGCAGGTAGCCTAGTGGTCGGAGAGGTGAGCCAGCGACTGGAGGGTTGTGAGTTCAACCACGACTGATTAGGTAAACCTGGTTATGCCCTTAGGAAAGGCACTTAACCTTCCACTGCCTCAGGTGGTGCTGTGCTGCTGCCCAATTGGTTAGGCAGCAAAATGACAACTTTTATTTATAGGACCAATAAAGTACATAAGCATACATCTGTATTTCAGTCTCATTGAAAGCTTCTGTACAACAGCAAACAGCGTATCCGACTGTTTACTGTCCAGATATGTTCAATACTGTGCCTTCATTTCCATAACAACACAGTAGCGCCTACCAGTGGTGAGCATTGAGAGCTGGTGCTCCGGAATGTGGTGATCATCACACAATGATATCTGTCATCCTTATCTGCCCAATTATCTACAACACCTTGTGACTTTTGGTTACGCAACACCTCCAACCAACTATAAAAGTAACGAATCGGCACAATTTCCATCAGTTTCTTCGCTCAGAAGCTTTCGTTTTGAGAGAGCGCTGGGTTTGATCGAAACTTCGCAGACGATTGGCTCGAGATTCAAAGGTAGTGTTTCAAACCTTCCTTCTAACCTCTGTATTTTTTAAATAATCTGAAATGAAATCAACATTGAACAGCGACATTTACTCTGGTAAAAGCCCTAAAGGGTTAAACTGTTCTGTATGTATGTTTACACTGTGCATGTAGAATCTCTGATATGTTAAAAATCTATCACTGATCTACTTTGATTGAAATTTCTATGCAGTCTCTGTCAGCATGGCATTCCGGTACTCTTTGCTCCTTTCGGTCATGTGTCTCCTCGCTGTTCACCAAGCAGGTGAGAAAACATAACCATTTCACATATTTACTAATTAAGGACAGTGTATAAAGTAGTTTATGTGATTCTGAAAGTTCATGGGAAGGAGATAAACTAACAACTCCAGCACTCAGATTAGGAGACTGATCTGCATTTACATGTATGTATTGGTGACACTGGTGTGAAAAGGTTGTTTTTGTTGAAAATTATATTTAGATCAAAATATGATTATGAGGATAAAGTGGAAAGTGGCTTTTTTGTTGTGAAATAATGCTGGAACAGTGCATTTTTGCATTTTGGCCCCTTTTTAAGCCAAACATGATTGGATGATTCTACTGAACTGGTTCAAAGTCAAATTAATCTTGGACTTTAGGCTAAAATCATTTTGCTTTGAGTAACCCTATACCTTAACCATGGTTCTTTTATCAAAATTTCATATTTAATATTCATTATTAAATATAATGGTTGAACATTCCATTTTGTCACTACCAAAACAATCATAACTCGACCCAAACTTTACCAAATGTTTCAGTAGTGATTTTTTCGGTAGAGACAATTTTAGTTCATTTTGAGCTCAAAAACGCAGCCAGAACATGACCAGCAAACACAGCTTTGAACAGCTGTTCACACAGAAAATCATCATCTTTTTCATTAAAAAACTGCAGAGAACGTGACGATTCCTCATGTTTCACACTGATTCATTATAATAGCATAGCTAGTCAGTCAGTCATCAGTAGATTATAATGTTAATGTTACAGTATGTATGATTTTACATACCAAATGAAAGAACAAAGTCTTAGAAATGTATTCACTACATTTTCATCACTTATTTCAATACAGTATTTATACAGTGAGTGTCCACTCATGGCAAGTTGCCCCATCAGCGGGTAAGAAGTAACACTGGATTTTGCAACACATACAATCAATTCTTTGTTGGGTTATTCTTTGATTTTTTTTTTACTTTTAATTACTTTTACTGTAAAATTAATTGCCACTTCAAAAGAAAAGGTGAATTAGTCACTGAACTTAGTAATCCTTAATCACTGGGTCAGTTCTGGAGTGTTGTAGGGCTACAACCACAACAACTGGAAAATCATTTCAAACAATCTTTCACATAAAACATTTTAAGCATTTAAACAAAACTAGAATGCATTAAATCTGCCTTTTGTTCCAGTAGGTTCTAGATTATCTGACATAGACATCACTAAACAGACTCATCATCGCACTCACAGTTCTGGCACATGTAAATTACCTGGCATCATATGTGATAACTTGCCCCAAAATTACTGGGACAAGTTGCCCCAAACTGCCCTATTGGCTGATATTTGCCATATTTTCAAGTTTAGTGCAGGTCATTAGGAAGGGAATTCTCTCCTCTGCTAAGTACAAATGAGGAATGGTGAAGATTTTAAAAAGATAAAAATGTATCGTTCCTTTTTTTACTTCAGAATGTGGAAAATAGCAAATTTGTGCCCATGTCTGCATTTTTCAGACAGGAAATGACATCAGACCAAGTAGATGCACAAAACTTGTACTCCACTTTAAAGTAGCACCCTCTCAGAAATATAAACAGTGTGACAACTCACCCATGTGAAAGATGCCTGGCGGCCATGAAGGACAAGAAAGCAGTCTCACTTGCTGCTTTAAAATGCAGGGGTGTGGCTAAAATAGGGCTCCACCCACAGGCTGAAACCTATTGGCTGTGTTTGAAATAATGTAACACACACTGCTTGCACACAGATTCTGCCTGAAACTTTACAGTACATACTCTGAACAACTCTTACAGCAGTGGATTCAGTCTTTTACAGATACGTAAATGCAATGAAAGGAGATCACTTGTCTGGCTGATTTCTTGGCTGGTCTATTTAATGAAGTTCCATTACTGCGTAGAGAAAGTTGTTAATATAGTAACTTAGTAAAGTTGGTCTGAGCCAAACAATCCACTTAGCATCTGTGTTTCAGGCTCCCTTGTGGAACTGCTCAAATTTCATATTATTACCAGCTACGACTGTAAAGAAAATGTAAACACTTGTGAACAGAGGGAAACAGGTGTGTTTGGAGACCACACAGGTTTGACCACACAAACTAATCCAAAGCTTTATCTATGGCTTTGGAGATGGATAGAAAACACAACCCTCAACTCTTATTGTAAAACCCAGCCACACGTGTTGCTGAAGACCTGACCTGAAAAGGCTGAAAGTGACTGGCAACAGCTGATAAGTGATGATTGGAGGGCTGGGCTAAGGTGTAATTGGCTCTGTGCCTGATGTTGGCCAGCTAGTTGGACCCCTTTTCTCTTGTACACAGATTGTGTTGTATATTGGATACTATACTGTATACTACTATGAAGAGTAGTATGCATTATCAGTATGCAGTATGTAGTATGCCATTTTGAATACAGTGTTTTGATAGTGACAAGAAAACATGGGAAAGCATTTTTTGAATAAAATGTTTATTTAAAGATTTAACCTCATGATAAATCTAATTTTCTAAACTTTTAGTACGAATAACCCAACCCCTACTTATTGATTCATGTGCTGTAGCCCTAATGGGCAAAATGTCAAGATTTTTTGGATAATTGTTTACTTTTAGTCTCCACAGTTTGCGACAATATGATTAAAACTAGGAGGCTAGTTCAAAAGTGGCCTTTTTCATACCTTCTGCATTTGCTGAAAAACTTTTTTTATTATTATTAAAAAAACTTTAATAATATATTTACATTTAGAAAACTGTCAATCTCAGAGCACTGCATGACATGATCAGTTAGTTTATTACAGTAATGTTTCTTTAACTTAAATGTAAGAAGAGATAATCATAGTTTATGAAATTAGCAAAAGATTGAGCGCTGTAGGGCAACCAGAGGCCAGTTGAAACCAAATGTTGCATATACACTCAGTTGATCAATGTGCAGATATGTTGCAAACACTGAGAAACAGTTTTAAGACTTTATAGTGCCTCCTGTTGACTAATTGGTTCTAAAGATTTTGTGAGAAGTTTTGTAAGAGATCCTGATCTGTAGCCATTTTAGTGAGCTAAGCTCCACCCTTCGTCTTTGTCTTCTCAGCCTGCTTCATACAGCTAGGGTCACAGTTGCAATAGGGAAAGTACAGAAGCCCAGATAACCCTGTCCCCCCAACTTCCTCCAACTAATTCTGGGTGACCCTGAGCTGCTCCGAGGCCAACTTGAAGAAATTCTTCCCCCAGCGGATCCTGGAATGACCACAGGGTCTTGTCCCAGTCAGCCATGCCTGGTAGACCTTAAATGGGAGGCACCGGGGGGGGGCATCCTAATCAGACACCTGAACCACCTCAACTGGCGTCTCTCAAGGTGGAGGAGTAGCGGCTCTACTTTGAGCTCCTCCTGGATGACTGCGCTCCTCACCTTGTCAAATAGGGTGTAGCCTGCCACTAGCCTGTTCATTTCCACTGCTTGTACAATTTCTTTCTGTCAGTTATGGCTCAGCTCCCTCTTATTCACTACAGTTAAGTACAGTGACCGCATTACTGCTGCCGCCTGTACCAGCCTACAGCCGATCTTATGATCCCTCTTCCTATCCATCTCATCCACCTCTGGTGCCTTGACACTGAGGAGCTTGCCAACTACCTCAGTGACCTCCACCAGGGAAATGGAGTCTGACATCCCAGAAGCCTCTGGCCTCGATTCCCGTGAGAGAGACATGTCTCTCGGATTTACGAGTTCCTCAAAGTGCTCCTTCCACCGACCTACAATGTCCACATTTGAAGTCAGAGTTTCTCCACCTTTGCTGGGTACAGCTTGAGCAAAGCCACTCCAAAAGCTCCTGTGACACCAGATGGTTGTCCAGAACCTCTTCGAAGCCAACCAAAAAACTTTTCCATGGCCCCTTCCATGTTCCACATTTTGAGGAGCCAACCAGCCCCTAAAGGCCTCCTTATTCAGCTTGTCGGCCCCCCCAATCACCAGTGTCCACAAGCAGGTTCTCAGTCGCCGCTCTGACAAGCGCCAACAAGCTTTTGGCCACAGCTATACCTGGCAACTTCCACAATGGAGGTTTAGAACAGGATCCAATCAGACTTAATATCCCCTACTATATCTGGTACATGAAAAGAGTTCTCACAGGGGTGGAACCAAACTTCATGATAGGGGTTGGTCCCTCTCCTACTCAGGACTTGCACAGAGTGAGAGGCATTGGGATGGTGATGGGATACTCACAAGCCCCTGGCTGGCTGCCATGCAGTTAGAGTTTTGGTGAATGAGAGGGTCACCTCAATGTGAATTAAAATCACAGAGAGAAAAACTATTCAGCCTTCTTGGAGTGAGTGGGTGGGGTTCTGGAAAGAGGCCCATCTACACACTCTATAGTCTTACTCAGAAATTTCAACGCTCATATTGGCAAAGACTGGGAGACATGGAGGGGGGAGTGATTGGGAGGAACAAAATGCCTGATCTAAACCGAATGGTGACTTGTTATTGGACTACTGTGCTAGCTCCGCTCTGAAAGGACTAACTGGCCTGTGTTGTTCACAAATATGAATCATTTTCCTAATTCTTCATCTGCACAGTCTCAAAGATTTGAGACCAGTATCATTAGGATATCTCAAACGATTCACAGATTAGTTCACGAATTTATGTTTGAGCAAGTATTGATTAGGTAGTGGACCACTACCACATGGCAGTGACACAGCAGTGTCTGTGGTGCTGGTATGAGTGGCTCACAGCCAACAGGGGTTTTAAACACCTCAATGCCAAACTGACTGAAAATAGTCTGCCAGCCAGAAATATTCATCTAACGACATTCTGTGGTTAGACACAGTTTGAAAACGAAATACACCTGTACCATGAAAATCATGGTTGTAGAAGCCTATGATGAAAACAGCCACGTTAATGTCCAATGTTTTCCTGAACTGAACTTTGCCAAAATGTGTCTGTATGTTTGAACCACCACATCAGAAAGTCAAAGATTGTCAAAATTGTAGGGTTTGTTGTTTTTGGCCAAACTTGCCATCTTTTTAGATATTCAAACTTTTACAATCTGTTGTTGATGCAGTTGCTGATGAAAAAAAACAGGCTGTTCTCAGGAACTCTGGTTGGAAATCGCATGGATCTCACGAGTTCAAATTCTTTGGCTTCAAAAGTACATGGGAGGAGGCTGAGGTATGTTTGTTCAATACTGTTCCTACAGGTGTACAGGCTAGACCACCATGTTTTGTGAAAAGAATACCCTTAAGGTGGACCATTCCACATTAGAAGGCTTGATCATTAAACCAGTTTGAGTTAATTTTATGTTTTAATGTATGTTTTTAAATGTGTATAATGTTTTAGTTGTAAGGATATAATGTTATAAAGTTGCCCATTCAGTATATATATATATATATATATAATATATATATATATATATATGTATTAGACGTCCAAACAGGTTGGGTTAAAGTAAATGTCCATCTTGGTTAAACGTGTGTCTCTCTCAATTCTCCCTGTAGAAAACCTGTTTGCGGAACGACGCACATCTGGCTTCAGTGCATGATGAGAATGAAGACAATTTCATTAAGCGTCTGATTCACGCTCATTCTAACAAGAACATTGCAACGTGGCTCGGAGGCTACCGTAGTAAGACTGTAAGTTAAGCTAGCACGGTGTTCTGCACGCTCACTCTCCTCTCTCTGGGACATGGATACTCATTTCAGATTGTTGTTCTTCAGGCTCGTGATCGCTGGTACTGGACTGATGGCTCTCATTTTGACTTTGCTGAGTGGGCCCCAGGTGAGCCGAATGGCTCCGGACAATGTCTGCAGACCAACTACTATGGTAATGAGATAAGAGGTCTTCTCAAAATTTTCTCAAAGGTTTCCACATGCTCTGCTTGTGGCTACAAGCTCATCTCTCTAAGAAATCTCTCTGGCATAGTCGTCTTATTATGTTTATGATTTACATTTATATTTATTATAGCATTATGCTTAAATTGCCATATTTTCACCACTATGCTGTTATAATCATTGGAATATTGTGTTTTTTTTTATTATGAGTTTATATTTCACTATTCTTACAGGAGCCTGGGATGATCTGGTTTGCTACTATAAACGTCCTTTTGTCTGTGCTCGAAAGGCCAAAACTGGTGAGTTTTGTTTTTTCTGCGTTGTGTAGCTGGTCATAGAAAGCTGTTATTGATGTTGTTTTATTATAAAAGAGTACCTGACAGTCTGGTTTTTGTCAGCCACTGTGCATTTTTTAATCTATAAATATTGATCCCGACCTTTAGCGTATGGTGTTTGTGTAGCGAACTGACACAAGCTTGTATGAAATGACTCAAATGAATTAAGGCAGGACTATTAGTGATATTTAATGTTCTCATCTCTTCATACAAGAACATTCCAATGAAACGGTTTTAGTTCAGAAGATTTTCTACAGATTTTTCTTCAGATAAGTCACATAGTAAGAAGTAAATCAAATGTATTGTGTTGTATTTGTTCAATGTATGGTTTGTGTTGGGATAGAGTGTAAGCTATGTTCATGGTGTACAGATTATATTTATTTATCTTTCTGACCCCACCCCACCTTGGAGGACCATTAACACCCTATTAGTGGTGATCCATAGTAAGATCAGTCCCTTTAAGGAGAAGCACGTACTGACTAGCACAAAACAACTAATATATAAGAGAGGAAAAAGGTGGAAAAAAAGAAGAAATAAAGAAAGAAAAAAAAAAAAAAAGGGTTAGGGTTACTAATCTGGAAGGTGTGTTAGAGGACATTAATGGGAAAGACAGATAAGTGTTATAATGGCAGCCGTTTGAGGAGTTACTAATGTAAGAGGCCAGTGAGAGCTGTCCAGGCCGAGTTCAGTTCTGTAGTTTTGTTTTGATCTATGTTTATGTATCTTTGATTGAGGCACAGAAATGTTCTATTTTTGATTTATAGAAAGAGAGACACTCTCGTCTTTGTTTTCTTGGAAGGTATTATTTATATTTATAGGTATTATTTTGCCTCTCAGCACAGCTTTCCCTGTTTCCTAATGTTGGTGAAGTTTCAAGAGAATCAGTTATGTCTAGGAAGGATGCCCAGGCACTTAATGTATTTATTAAATTCCAGGTCTTTTAGTAATAAGTGCCACCTAATGGCTGATAAATGTGAATGATTTAAAACCCTGTTTCCAAAAAGGTTGGGACGCTGTGCAAAATGTAAATAAAAAAAGAAACCCATTGTGAACAAATCATTTTAAGCCTGTATTTAAATACAGTACAAAGACAAACATATCAGATGTTGAAACCGAGATAACATTAGCCCATTTCTATGAGAATATTATTCATTGAGAATAACATTTCTCAGTGAAACAGCAAAGAACTTGATGATTTCATCATCTACGATACATACTATCATTAACAGATTCAGAGAATCCAGAGAAATCTCTGTATGTACAGGAAAAGGCCAAAAACCAGTATTGGCTATTCATGATCTTTGGGCCCTCAGGCAGCACTGCATTAAAAACAGACATGACTCTGTAGAGGAAATCACTGCATGGGCTCAGAAACACTTCTGAAAACCACTGTCTATGAAAACAGTTCATCACTGCATCCCCAACTGCCGTTAAAACTCTACCATGAAAAAAGGAACCATATATAAACAGGATCCAGAAACGCTGCCACCTTCTCTGGGCCCGAGCTAATTTAGGATGGCCTGAGGCAAAGTGTCCTGTGCTCCAACGAATCAAAATTTTAAATTTGTTTTTAAAAATCATAAGTGCTGTGTCCTCCAGGCTAAAGAGAAGAGAGACCATCCGGCTTGTTATCAGCACACATTTCAAAAGTATATGTATATGTTTTGGAGCAACATATGCTGCCATGAAAAATACTGAATACTGAACTGTTGAGCAAAACTGAAATCCCATATCAAACAAGAATGGAAGACATTTCACTTTCAAAACTACAGCAGTGTCTCCTCAGTTGCCAAATGCTGACAGAGTGTTGTTAAAAGAAGAGGTGATGAAACACAGTGGTAAACATGCTTTTTTGTTTTCGGTTTACATTTTGCACAGCATCCCAACATTTTTTTTTTTTTTAAATGGGGTTGTACATTCCAATAGGAGTGTGCTCAGTGATAGTAACAGGGTGGCGCTATATATTTGAAATGTTTACTATAACTGAATTACTTATTAAGAGGAAGTCTGTGTGTAAATATGAGCAGTGATCTGGTGAGTAAACAGAATTCTTTGGAATTTGGCTGTTTAAGACGCCAACCATCGCCAAACCCAAAATCTGACATGAACTGTTTTATTGTTTCTGTGGAGGTCATCAGTGTTGGGGTCATAGATGTTTGTAATGGTTATAGCATAAATGCAGATTTTTTTTTTTTTTTTATAATGAGGGTTTATTTATATTTACTATGCAGAAGAGAAAGTTTTACAACTGCTGTATTATCAATCAGTGCAGAATCTTAAATTACAGGCTAGATCATAGGGCATGCTGCATATGCAAAAGTTTAAGTGTCCCTGGTCAAATCACACGTTTAGTTGATTTTCTATGGCCCTGTTCACACTCAATTTCAACATCCATCTCGAGTGATCTGATCATTAGCGGACAGTGAGACTTGTAGTTGCTCAGACCTAGCATGTCTGTGTGATTGGATTTAGTGACTGGAGGAAGGTACCACCCACTTTTACTACGTCAATGTCTTGCTGTGTGTTGTCATGTAAAAATGCAGCATGATTCCATGTTTGTGTAAATGAAAGGGCTGTTTCCAATGTTTAGTCCACATAAACCACAAACATGACCTGTAAACAAACAGTAAAGCAGAAGAAAATGAAGCTGCGCAGCTGATTTGGTCTCTGCTGTGATGATGCAGCTGATTAATGTGGTCCTTCAATGCTGAAGATGCATCAATATGCTTAAG
This sequence comes from Colossoma macropomum, assembly GCF_904425465.1. NCBI lineage: Eukaryota > Metazoa > Chordata > Actinopteri > Characiformes > Serrasalmidae > Colossoma > Colossoma macropomum. The sequence goes on from NW_023494807.1 coordinate 33,826,957, forward strand.
TGTCCACACTGTAAATGTTAAGTGGTCAAACATTTAGCTGTCCACCACCGAAGGGGCTTTGGGTGATCGGATCACAGCATGTCTCTGAGATGTACCGTACACCATTCACACCTGCCCTTAGTGCTGTCCACTTACAATCAGATCACCTGTATGCATGTTATGGGCCAGTGTGAACAGGGCCTAACTGAAAATATGTTAACACCCATTTTATTGCACAATGACTATTTATTTACTTACTTTATCACATTGGAAAAAAAATGCTTATGCATAAGTTATAGCCTCTTTTATATTTTATATATTGTATTTTTTCAGCAAATACATCAAGATTGTACACTACAATTTGCAGAACAAATGCCACATTTAAATGCTTTCACTCTACAGCAACAATGAGTTAACTTAGTTTCACTTAGAAATGAAACATTTGAGTAAAAATTTTGCATTTGACTGCATATCCATATAGTTACTTCCATTACAGTCAGCAGAATGAATGAACGCTGCATTTTAGAATCATTGAGGTTAGGGTTGGGGATGATTCAAGAAAACTAGAGAAGAATTTGAGATTCTTACTTACAAAGCTGTGGATCTGCTAACAGGACACCCAGTGCACTTTATGAACATTAGGTTAAACTGCAGTTTCTTCCAAAAGTAACATTCTTCCACCTTCTGTAGTAAAAGTTTGTTTCCAAGTTTCACACTGAAGTTATGAATCAAAAACAAATGAAAGTTCATCACCCAGAGTCTCTTTATTTTCTACTTTCTAAAATACAGTGAGTCTGTTTACATTTAGCATTTACATGTGTTTTGTGTCCTGATCGTATATAAAATCTTTGACCGGACTCCGATTACACTTTTCACTAAAACCTATCCCACTGTCGGGATACTGTCGGGAAACAGGCCTGGCTCTGATCATTTCATCTGATTGGAGTGCAGGAATGTTTTTAATTAAATAAAACAGTTGTTTTGTTGTTTGTCCCTTCGCCCCACAAGTCAGTACTCAGCAGACACATTTCTGCTCATGAATTGCATTCAGATATCTAATATAATGTTCTGTGTTGTGTTAAATGTAGTCAAGATCCGTCTCTGACCACCTCCGAATTTTGAGTGACCCGATTGTAATCTGCTCACAGTGTGTGCTGTGGAAAGCTTTTCATCCATTCGCAATCCAAGCGAGATCCGATCACCAAAACGCATGTTAATGTGAGGTGTAAACAGGTCCAGTGTAGCCCAACATTTCTGTCAGTTTGACACTTGAATTTGATCTAATGGATCTTTTTCTTGTTTTAGGTGCTTTCAAAAGCCTGATCTGATCTGAACTGCTCCTTTGAGAACCCTTCTGCGTGTGACAAAAAGCCCACAGAAGGATCAACCCTTCAGCTTTGAGAGCCCCAGATATTAAAGATAAAAGAATGTTACTGTGATCGTGTTTTCAGTTTCTATTTGATCTAAAAATGTGTGTGTGAACGGGGCCGTGATTGATATCAAATAAAATTCAGCACTGCATAATTCCTGCTCTTTGATTGACTCATCACCCTTCTGTATTTTTAGTGTTCTTATGGCAGGGAGACCAGACAGGTGTCCGAATCCCCAAATCTAATATAGTGTAGCTTTAAGATGTAAACACAGTGGTTCAGAGAGGTTCAGAGTGGTTTGGTGTGAAACACTCTAGAGAATCTTACCAAGTCAGAATTGTTCACAGTGGTGGTGATAGGAACCAGAAGTCTGAAGAATGTAATGCATCTAGAAGCTCTCACACTGTAAGCTATAATATGAAATGGTTACATATACATTGCTGGATGCTTCAGATATTGTTTAAAAAACAACAAAGTTTTGTCCTAAAAGGTTTTTTTTTAAAACACATGCACGGTGGAGAGGCACATGCGGGACATTTCCAGACCAGTACTCCCCCAAAAAATATAGATATACTATATGGTATTTTGAGATATACCACAATTTCATCATTATCAACATAACACTGCAGTGATATAATAAAGAATACTAACAAAGTGACCAGGTGAAATGGTAATGGGTAAAACGCTCACAGCTTCACAGCTTCACAGCTTATTCAGAAGCCTGACAGGCTGTGGGTAGAAACTGTTCATTAACCGGGTTGTTCTAGCCTGGATGCTATGGAATCTCTTGCCTGATGGCAGGATGGTGAACAGGCTGTGTGCTGGGTGACCCTGTCTGACCGAATCTTTTTGATTTTCCTGAGGCAGCTGGACTGGTAGACGTCCTGTAAGAATGGTAGTTTCTTGCCTATGATGGACTCATCACTACTCCTCACCACTCCTTTAAGGGCCTTAGGGTCGCAGGCAGTGCAGCTGCTGTACCAGACAGTGATGCAGCCTGTAAGGAGGCTCTCTATGCATCTGTAGAAGTTGGTGAGGATCTGAGGAGGCAGACCAAACTTCCTGAGCCTGCGCAGGAAGAAGAGACGCTGACGGGCAGATCTTACAATGGTGTTGGTGTGGAGGGACCAGGTGAGGTCATCAGTGAGGTGTACACTGCTGACTTTCTGTCCACTTTGGCTCCACTGATGAACAGGGGAGAGTGACCACCCCTCTGCAGCTTCCTGTAGTCCACGATCATCTCCTTAGTTTTGCTGATGTTGAGACAGAGACTGCTGTCATGGCTCCACTCTGACAGAGCGCTGACCTCGTCTCTGTAGGCTGTTTCATCTCCATCAGTGATGAGGCCTAGGATGGTGGTGTCATCAGCAAACTTGAAGATGATGTTAGATGTGTGTCTGGCTACACAGTCATGTGTATACAGGGAGCACAAGAGGGGGCTGAGCACACATCCCTGGGGAGCCCCGGTGCTCAGAGTCAGTGTGGAAGAGAAACTGTTTCCTACTTTCACCACCTGGGGTCGCTCATCAGGAAGCCCACTATCCAGTTACAGAGATGAGAGTTCAAACCTAAGTCTGTTAGCTTGATTTGGTAATTACAAAAATAAATAAATACTATGATTTATACAGTTACTGTGACTTAAAATGACATATTGCTGCTATTGGAACAAAGCCTTGTATCTCCATTTTTGATAATGAATGTAGCTCTTTACATTGTGTGTAAATTTCATTATGAATGAATGAAAAAGAAACAGCCTTAAATGACTTGTAAAAAAAGTCTGGTTCCATTGACTTACATTAAATGTAAAGTATGTTTTTTCCTTCTCCTGTAAAGTTACCATTTTGAAGACATGAGGTTTTGTTCCCACAGTGGCGATACATGACACATAACATCCACTTGCATCTCACACTGCACTGTATTAAAATATATATTTTTGTATACTGTTTTTCTTTTGCTCCTATAGTAACACTCGCCAGTTCAAATCGACTCAAACGGACACTGTTTGTACTAACACAGCCCCCTTACCTGTACAGGAACAGGTCTTTGGCCAGCCGCTTGGGACCGATGATCTTGTAGGTCTCCAAGGCCTTGCGATAGACCCCGCTGGGCAGCGCTGGATGAAGGGACTGAGCCAAACACTTGCCGATCGTGAGCTTCTTAGGCACAACCTGGTACTTGGCATTGTTTTGCCGTACCTATTGAGTACATCATGTGTGAAACACTACAGTACAGCACAAGGTATTCAGATCTTTTGTGAAGACACAGCAAGAATAAGAGATATTAAACATAAAGATTCATTATACTTGTATAACAGACTTTAATACTACAACAACTAATGATTCTGAGTAATAACTACAACCCTAATAAACCTACTAATTACAGTGCTTTTCCATTGGAAACCTCATAATTAATCCTGAAAGGACCATAGCGATTCACGATTGGGGTTTAAAGAAGCAAACAAGCATGACTATGTTATTTATGATGTTATGTAGTATTTATAGTGCAGCATTCATAATGTTGTATTATTTTCATGTTTCTGTCCATCAGTGTTCTCTCACTACAATACCTAGCATGCAAATACATTCCACAACCCTTAATAAACCCTACGACACTCAACAAATCCTGACTGATAGCCACTGATCTAGAGGCTAACAAACACACATGTGGTGCTGGCTAGCATTAGTGATACAGCACTTATCTCAATGGTCATCAAACATTTTTCTTTGTTAAAGTACTAATTCAGTGAAATATCCACCCAAAGCACTTGTAGTGTTTCCAAATGTACTTCCACCTTCAAGACACATGATCAGAAATCAGAAAGGCGTTTTCCTAGTACTAAAACTAGAAAATCCTGCTCTACGGAGAAGGCTTTACCCTCTACTGCATGCATTATTGATGAAAATCAATTCACATTTTCTTGCATGAATTCGTTAAAAAAAATTATTAAATTCAAAAACACTGTAAAATGTCAATGTGTGCAGGGGTCCATCTGGGGTATGTTGCCATGAGGCAACATTGTGCTACAATGTATTCCCTAAAGTGGTGAGATCTGGCTTTCTGACTGGCAAAATCCATTCCACTGCCTTACAATGTTGCTTCTAGGCAACAAACATACTTTGACAAATTGTTAAATGTTAATATTAGTGTAAAGTGAGAAAAATGGGTTTGTTGCCTAGAGGCAACATTGTGCAATAGAGAGTTAAAATAATAGGATTTTTACAACGGATCTAGCAATGATTACATTTTTCATTTTGGCCAGAGCGACAGTAACATATTAACCGCAGTAAAACTGATTTATGAGACAGAGACAGAGTGAAGGACCTTGTTGAGCTTGCCAAGCAAGCTGAGATGAGATCAGCCCATTCGCTGGAGGACTCAAAGTTTTTCAGTGCTTTGTCCACAGCCGCCACGCAGTTCCTGTATTTAGAGTCACCAAGCAGCTCCACCTCCTCTGCGTTCATCCTCCCGTACTGCGGCACTAACAGCCAGTTCCCTCAGAACACAAGCTCATCACACCTGCAGGGAAAAAGGATGACCTAAAGGTTACACTGGGATAAAGAAAGGAAACATTCTGGCTGGTGATTTGCTGGCAAAATAAAAACAGAGAACCCCCAAATAGTCTACCTAGTAGATGTGTATGGCTTATGTACCTCAACTGTGCGCTAACTCTGATACAGGCGTCCAGCTGAGAACACAGCTTGAACAATCTCCATGTAAAAGTGATGGAACTCCTGTTCTCTGGTGTGATGGTGCTCCATCCAGTATCTGTGTGATGACATTTCTGATCCAGAACCTTTGGAATGAGCTGGAGTGATCTAGAACCAATCATCTAACATCAATGCCTGACTAATGCTCTTGACGATGAATGCCATCACAGCAACGTCGCAGGATCCAGCTACAGTGAAGCGCAGAGGCTGTTACTGCAGCAGAGCAGGAGACAAATCTATAATCTATAATCTATTAATACCTATGATTTCAAGAGAAGCCTGGATGAACTATTGGCTGCTGGCTGGCTGGTGTTCGCGGACGAAGAGGCACCGAGCGTGTAAATTTAACGAGTGGGTCGAGAAATCTACTCACTGCAGCGGACGGAGGGATCCAGGCTGAACATCCAGGCTTTTCTACCGAGATTCCGCTTTTCTCCTCACTGATTTCGCTCAGCGGAAAACGCGATCAGTCAGTGTCCCCGAAACAAACGAACAAAGCTCTGACAACGGACAACTATCATCGACGGAATTAGCTAAATATCTGTTTCCACGACCCTGAATAATCGGTATCTTATTAATATCGTCGTGTTTAATATCCGCATATTCGTCTGCTGTGTTTATAGCAGTCGGTGACAGGCGAGAGACTCCGCCACCACCTTCCGGTCACAGCACATGATATATTTCACAATAAAAGTCACCAGTAAAAGTTCAGTATTTCATTTCGAAAGGCCAATATATTTTGTTTATTTTTATTTATTTATATATTTTTTAATTGTTCGTTAGATCATTACGTTTGTACAAGAGCAGTATAGAGCAGAACAGATGTAGTTAAGTCAGATAACAAACTGCATAAGAAAAAAATGTGGTAACAAATTTAAACAACAAAGTTTAAATAAAAAAAAAGAAAGAAGAAAAAAAGCCAGGGGAAAGAACACAAAAAACAAATTAAATAAGGGGCATAAATTCACTGTTTTGACAGCTTTTTTGTTTGTTTGTTTGTTTGTTTTTGGGGAGGGTAACAGAAGTTATGTATTGTTTAGCTTCTATTTCGAATTTGAGAAAATCTGGTTTGGAGTGAGTAAAATTACATTTATGTATATGAAATTCTGCCAAAAGAATGATCAAATTAATAATATTATATTCTTTGACTTTATTATTTTTATAACGACTGAAGCCAAACAACACATTAACCAAAGAGAGATTAAAGTCAGGGTCAGTACAATCCATGATAAACCTACACACATCCTTCCAGAGCTTTCTGTGTGGAGCAGCGCCAGAACAGGTGTAGAAGAGTTTCTGGATTTACATCACAGAAAGAGCAGCTGAGACTGATATGCTTTTTAAAATTTAGCAAGAAACTGGTTAACTGGACAGCATCTGTGTTTAATTTTATAAGAGACTTCCTTTATTTTATTGGTTAACAGATATTTAGAAGGTAAGGTCCAAATATTTTCCAATCAGGATTTTTTACAAGAGAACCCCAATATGTAACTGCATAAGGAACAGAAGTGACATCTCTTTGAAACAGCCTGCGAATAGAGAAACATATCTGACCAATAAAAGTATGTTTTGGATTCAGGACTGTCTGGAGTGTGGGCTCCTCTTTAAGGGCCTCTTTAAAGACCATAATAATACCAGAATGCATCCATAACCCTGCATATTCTTCAGGAGTTATAGGAATCTTATACTTGGATAAAAATCTTGTATAACTAAGCAATAAATCAACAAACCAACAAAACACCATGTTCAAAGCATTTTGTGAAGAATAATGATTGATTTTTATGTAAAATGTATCTATTATTCTAAATAAAGTACGTATGTGGTGTAAGACTATGTTTATATATGAGGGACCAAGTCAATAAAACCTGCTGATGAAAGTTTGATCACTTTAAGGGGATTTTTTCAATCTTATAATCACAAAGTAAAATGAAACTGAGGCCAAAAAATATAATGAGGTATGAAATTCCAAACATGCTGTCAATTATTTTAGAGAACTGGTTGTTAAACATGTAGTGGAGTGGTGACATAAATTAGTCTGCAGAGCTTCCGCTTTAGTTAAAAGAGTTCTTCCTTTTATTGATAGATCCCTCTGCAACCAAAGATTTAGCCTTTGTTTGTTTCATCTATGATAGGGTTAAAGTTTAGAGCACTTCTATGACTGTTCTGTGTGAGTTTTATGCCTAAGTAAGTTCCCACTTCCTTTACAGGTATTTATATATATATGAGTTGTCCCACAGTCTTTAATTGCAAGAAGTTCACATTTATTGAGGTTTAAAAAAAGTCCAGAGGCTTTGGAAAATTCCTGTATGATCTTTATTGCTACAGGTATCTTTTATGAAAAGTGTGGTGTCATCTGCTAATGGACTGATGATCATTTCTCTGTGGATGAGAACGTCATTCAGAGTGGTTTGATGCAAAATACTTCATTTTAGCGACTCAAATTTCTTTTACAGTGGTGGTGATAAGGATTAAGGGGTCACGGTATCTATAACATGAATATGACCTATTAATTTCTGTCCAAAACCACCAGTGAACCTACACGTGTCTTCTGAGTTTATATGCAATGTTGATGATGGTAAGATAGTGGTACATCTGAAAATAAATAAATAAATAAATAAATAAATAAATAATAAGTTTTCGTTGGGACTATGTTGTGATGTAGGTTTTAGAAACATTCCACTGTCGTTTGTTTGCTATTTGATTTTATGATTAGTTCCTGAAGGACCATAGCAGCACCCAGTGTGTAGTTTAATTATTAATTCGCTGATCAGAGAAGCGAAAACAGTGCAGACAGTCCGCCCCAGGGGTTTTGGACTGAGGGCGATTTGTCATCGATGGAGCTTGGATGCCATCGTGTGGTCAAAAAGTGAAACTGCAAGTCGAGGAATCAGAAACATTTTCATGTGTGGAAATATTGTGTTACTGAGTGACTTCTTGAATTACTGCGTAAAAACAATTCGAACTAAAATTACAACAATTTTACAATAATTATTACGGCCAAGCCACGTCATTTCCTACAGTAGTTCAGCATTTGCGGTAACGAGGCTAATGGTCTTTCTCGGACTTGACGGTCAACGGTTTGACCACAGGATGGCGCCCAAGCTTCATCAGTGAGGCGCGCATGAGAGCTGTAGCGGTTCTTTCCTACATTAACTGTCTCATACATATTAATACATTGTATGTAATACACACACACACACACACACACACACACACTCTTACATACATATTCATGCGTTTTGGTATTATATTACTCCTTCAGACTTCTTACTTCATAACAGTGTGTTGCTTTACATTTAAAGCAGGCTAGTTTAACCCACTGTGACTTGTAATTATGAAATACTTTGTAAATTAAGATGAAATGTTTTACAATTGACCTGTCCAGGGTGTATCCTGCCTTCCTCCCAATGACAGCTGGGATAGGCTCCAGCACAACCCTTCCCCACCCCGCGCGACCCAGAAAGATAAGCGGTTTAGGTGATGTGTGTGTTTGTGTGTGTGTGTGTGTGTGTGTGTGTTTTACAATTGATAACATTTCTTTCTTTCTGATTTTGGTGTCTTTCGTTCTTTTCCTTGTTGACATTTCGACTTACAATGACGTGCGATTTAGAAGGCTGTGAAATGATACTACTAAAAAATGTATTGGTAATAGTACAATAATATAGTATAGTATAGGAATAGTTATAATAATACAAGTGATGTTTATTTCATGACAGTGTTTGCTTTGTGTGTTTTCCTTGATTCCATCGTGTTACTGTTTTCTCTGTAGTGTCTGTTATACGCGGCTCCGCCTCCCGTGCCTTGGTTTCAACTAGGTCCTGTAGAGGAGCATAACAGGCGCGTATGACGCGCTGGTCTATCACTGATTCTACTCTCATCAAGCAAAAAAGAAAGCAGGTAGAATGTCTGGTAGAGGAAAGGGCGGTATATTATAAATATTACCAATTGGAAACAAAAAAAAGGGTCGTGCTAGAACATCAGTACCCTATTATAAGTTGTTATATGGTGATTTTATAAACAAATACAAACATTTAGATATTGATTGGATTAATGATTCAAATAAAAAGATATATGGGTTAATAACTGATGAAGAGTACGGCTCAAAGGTAGAATTTAGAAATCTTGTAGGAGAAGAAAATGACACGTGTATTAAAAATCTTCTGTGTAAAAAACTTTCTGACAGACATGGAGATCTCTCATGGCTGATGGCCGTAAGAAGGCTGCCAGTGAGAGCTGTAGTAAGATGGAGCTGCTTTGTGAAAACCACTTTATGCCCCATGCCAAATTGCCAAGAAGAAGAGACTTTAGACCATTTTTTATTCAATTGTTATCGCTCTCAAGAAGTGTGGGAGATGGTTAAGGATATGGGTTTAGAAATAAATATACATATGAAATCTATAATATATGGGATTTTTGATGAAAAAGTAGATAACAGGAAACATGAGTTCTTGTGGTTTATCATCGCTATTGTAAAGTCTAAACTTTGGAAAACAAGATGTCGGATGGCCATAGACCAACAATTCATGTCCAGCAGAAACGTTTTTAAACAAATTAAAATTGAACTAAAGAGACTGCGGACGTTGAACACGCCATTCAAAGACGCTGACTTGTGGGACATTTTTGAATTGTAGGGTGTTAAGGTATGTGTATGTATATGCTGTCTTTCTTATGCTCTGTCTGTTTATATGTTGAATTGTTGCTAACTAAATAAAGTTTCTAAAAAAAGAAAGGGCGGTAAGGGTCTGGGTAAAGGAGGCGCTAAGCGTCACCGTAAAGTGCTCCGCGATAACATCCAGGGCATCACCAAACCGGCTATCCGCCGTCTGGCTCGCCGTGGCGGCGTCAAGCGTATCTCGGGTCTGATCTACGAGGAGACGCGCGGCGTGCTCAAGGTGTTCCTGGAGAACGTGATCAGGGACGCCGTCACCTACACCGAGCACGCCAAGAGGAAGACCGTCACCGCCATGGATGTGGTTTACGCCCTGAAGCGTCAGGGACGAACCCTGTACGGCTTCGGGGGTTAAACGCTCGACTCGAGCAACGATAAACACAACGGCTCTTTTAAGAGCCCCCCCATGTTTCCGCTTAAAGAGCTTTTTCCGTTATGTGAGTGAAAGCACGGTGTTTTTTTGAGGTGAGGAAAAATGTTACTTAGGGATTTACCGCATTCCGGTTCATTTTCCCGCGCAATTTCTTTGCCCGTAGTTACTCTATCGTGTAGGTATTGTAGCACTATGAACTAGTTATATAAATGTATAAGCCCATGTACACACCTACAGATTTGTATGTGTATAAAAATTAGCAGCAGAACTTATATATTACTGAACGTCCAAGAGCAGTCTGTTATATATATATATATACATATTTCTTTTTTTTGGTGTTTGTAGTTCTTGGCAGAAAGCCAGTGTCACATGTCCGTATTACACACATCATTCAACTACTTCACTACACTACGGACACTCCTCACACAGTCACAGCACGTAAATGAACTCGGGTTGACTGGGACAGTTACTCTTCTGGACTGAAACAGTTAGGTGGCTCTTAAAAGAGCCTTTGGGGTGTTTTGGGGAAACCTGGGAGCGCGCCGTTTAATTTATGCGCGCTCTCCGCGGATACGGCGGGCCAGCTGGATGTCCTTAGGCATGATGGTGACTCTCTTGGCGTGGATGGCGCACAGATTAGTGTCCTCGAACAAACCCACCAAGTACGCCTCGCTAGCCTCCTGCAGGGCCATGACGGCAGAGCTCTGGAAGCGGAGATCGGTCTTGAAGTCCTGAGCGATCTCCCGCACCAGGCGCTGGAAGGGCAGCTTGCGGATCAGCAGCTCTGTGGATTTCTGGTAGCGGCGGATCTCCCTCAGAGCCACGGTACCGGGCCTGTAACGGTGAGGCTTCTTGACGCCGCCGGTGGCCGGGGCGCTCTTACGAGCAGCTTTAGTAGCCAGCTGCTTTCTCGGGGCTTTGCCACCGGTGGACTTACGGGCGGTCTGCTTGGTTCTTGCCATGTTGTCAAACTCTATTCTTCTCTAACAAAGAAGTATAATAACTTCGCGCGCATATCTCGGCCGTTTTAAGGGTTCGAGCTGCGCGCAGCTCATTGGACGTCTTGAATGTGCCCGCCTTCCATTGGACGGCTGCCCACGCGTTGGCTAAACGCTATTGGGCGTCGTTTGCCACGCGCACATTTTCAAATAACAAGACACTCCCCAACGCCTTGGCGGGCTCCTGAACCACATTCTTGTTTTACACGTCCGGTGTAATGTAACTCAGATTTTTGGTTCATTCATTATTACACGCCTGTTATTTCACTCGCATAGTTATACAGACGTCCAGGTCTGTTTATTCGTCTTTTGTTCGAGTAGAATAAGAGCTTTTAAGTTTTATTCAGTATTTAATCGTGGGACGTGGTGATGCTTTGATTCTTTTATTTTATTCTAATGTACACAATAACCTGTAACAATTGATAGACCGCCGCTTTTTTGCATGAGAGGAGAGATAAAGAAATAGAAAATCGCATTTTTGTTGTTAAGGTGGGTGGCTCTTAAAAGAGCCTTTGGTTGTTTACCATTTAACAGGAAAAAGAAAAACGTTTATTTGGTCTTAGCCGCCTTCTCGGTCTTTTTGGGCAGCAGTACAGCCTGAATGTTGGGCAGCACGCCACCCTGAGCGATGGTCACTCCTCCGAGCAGTTTGTTGAGCTCCTCATCGTTACGAACAGCCAGCTGCAGATGACGAGGAATGATACGGGTCTTTTTGTTGTCGCGAGCGGCGTTACCGGCCAACTCAAGGATCTCAGCGGTCAGATACTCCAGCACAGCAGCCAAATAGACGGGAGCGCCGGCGCCAACGCGCTCGGCATAGTTACCTTTGCGCAGCAGCCTGTGAACACGGCCCACCGGGAACTGCAGCCCGGCGCGGGAGGAGCGAGTCTTGGCTTTGGCCCTAACTTTACCTCCGGTTTTCCCTCTTCCACTCATTTTACACTTCACTTCAGTTTGTTGAACTAAATCGAAATAAAAGTCAACGGCCTCCGATCGCTCTTCATAAAGGCAACGCTGCTACGTTTCTATTGGCTACAATGCCATGACCTCCAACAACCAATAATATTAGTGTCATCAAGTTTAGGGTCCGCCCACCGCTCATCTCAAGTCCTCTGCTTCTCCCCCTCCCCTTCGTGTGTGTGAGTGAGAGAGAAAGAAAAATAACAAATAACAGAAGATCCTTTGGGAGATAAAGATAAATTATGTGCTGCAGACACATATTAAATAGGTTTTTAATTATTGTATTATTATACTTATTAATTAAACTTTCTCTTGTTTTATCAATTTTTGTTTTGTACTTATTATTACTATTATTGTATATATAACTTTTGTTATATATTATTTTCTGTGCTTTAACAATACAAATGCAAATTTGTCATGTCAGTAACGTAAACCTGAACTGAACTGAGAGAGAAAGAGATAAAGACATTCCCGCTCCTATTCTCATCCATGTAAGTGCAAATAGCAACTGGATTATTATATCGAACCTGGCGCTTTCCAATAAAATCACTACTGACTAGTAGTGACTAGTTTTTAAGTGCAGCACGAAGGAGAATCTAACTCTGAGAGGAAAATGTGGGTGGCTCTTAAAAGAGCCGTTTTTTCAATAAGAGAAACAGGACATGAAGGTGAACGGCACGTTTACTTCTTTTTGGGTGCGGCCTTTTTCGCCGCCTTGGGCTTCGCTGCTTTGGGCTTGACGGCCTTTGTTTTCTTCGGGCTCTTGGCCGCCTTCTTCGGGGCCGCCGGCTTCTTGGCTTTCTTGGGAGACTTGGCGACTTTCTTGGCGGCCGCTGGCTTCTTCGCCGCTACCTTCTTGGCTTTTTTGGGCGATTTCTTGGCGGCCGCGGGCTTCTTCGCCGCTACCTTCTTGGGCTTCTTGGCCGCGGCGGGCTTTTTGGCGGCCGCCTTCTTGGGTTTGGCCGCTGCTTTCTTCGCCGGCTTCTTTTTGGCCTCGGCTTGTTTCTTGTTGAGCTTGAAGGAGCCCGACGCGCCGGTGCCTTTGGTCTGCACCAGAGTGCCCTTCGTCACGAGACTCTTGACGGCGAGCTTGACGCGGGAGTTGTTCTTGTCCACGTCGTAGCCGCCGGCAGCCAGGGCTTTCTTGAGGGCGGCGAGAGACACGCCGCTCCTCTCCTTGGACTGCGAAACAGCCTTGACGATAAGCTCGCCGACGCTGGGGCCGACTTTCTTGGGCCGGGCGGCGCTTTTCTTCTTGGGAGCTTTAGCCGGCGCGGCGGCTGGAGCGGGAGCGACTTCTGCCATCGTTCTGCTTTTGCTGCGAGCGCAGCAACAATGAGCTCAGACTGCACTGTTCAGAGGAACCTCCCTCTCAGGCGGGGAGCCGGCCCCTTAAAAGGCACATGAGAACGGGGTAGACTCAACCAGGCGGGCGCTTTGTGGCCGTGCCTCAGTGACGCGCTAAGATTTGTGTTTTCTCGTGGCATTTATCGGGCAAAATACGAGCGAAGGCGCCGCTCGGCGAGCGTCCAGCGGCTCGCTCCTCTAGAAGAGGCTCTGCTGTGTGTCCTGAGTCCAGGAATGGGCGCGCAGCGACGCCTCGTTTTACAGAGCGCTCTCCAAAGGGCGCCGGGCGGTCGCCGCTCCGAACGAGAGACGGCGTATTTGGCGCGATAATCGGTGGAAAACGGCGGCGTGAACTTTCGGAGAGCTCAACGGCGCGTTCGGGGAGAGCCTCGGCGAGGACGTGGGCGAACTTCCAGCGACCGAGCGCCTCGCTGACCATTAGTAAAACCAGCTCTGCTGGAGCGAGTGAAGCACACGCATGAGGCCGATGTTGTGCCGAATTCCTTTTTTTTTTTTTAGAAACTTTATTTAGTTAGCAACAATTCAACATATAAACAGACAGAGCATAAGAAAGACAGCATATACATACACATACCTTAACACCTTACAAATCAAAAATGTCCCACAAGTCAGCGTCTTTGAATGGCGTGTTCAACGTCCGCAGTCTCTTTAGTTCAATTTTAATTTGTTTAAAAACGTTTCTGCTGGACACGAATTGTCGGTCTATGGTCATCCGACATCTTGTTTTCCAAAGTTTAGACTTTACAATAGTGATGATAAACCACAAGAACTCATGTTTCCTATTATCTACTTTTTCATCAAAAATCCCATATATTATAGATTTCATATGTATATTTATTTCTAAACCCATATCCTTAACCATCTCCCACACTTCTTGAGAGCGATAACAGTTGAATAAAAAATGGTCTAAAGTCTCTTCTTCTTGGCAATTTGGCATGGGGCATAAAGTGGTTGTGCCGAATTCCGACTCCCTGGCAGAATCCGACTCCCCCCTCGCGTGCACGCGCTTCACATAATCGTGTGGCCGTTACGGACTGCACTCAGGATTTTTTTAGGTTATTTCTGTGTGTAAACAACACTTTATCTTTAATTTTCCTTCACAGCAAACAACACAACAGGATCTAAAGCCAAACAAAGACTCTCACCGCGATGGTTTAGTTTAATATTACGAAATAAAAACGATTGTTGTTGTTGCTGTGCTTGAGAACTAGTGGGACTGAAAGCCTTTCAGTCATAACGATAAGTATTACGACACATTAAACACAGCCTTAAACCTCTGCCTGGAGCACTAAAGCTTACATCTGATGACCTGACGCTGCAGCACTAGCTGACTTTTTTTTCTTGCCTCAGACAGCAAGCAAGAATCCACCTCCACAGGAGCACCTGCCATTCAAGCCCCTGCAGGCCACACAGTTTCTACAGCTACCACAGCCTCTCCGGTCAGTGTAGCCTGTCTCTCCTGCTCTCTTCTTGTCATTTACCATACAAGCAGCTGCCATCCCAGCAGACGATGTTGGCACACCAGCAACACAATCTAATATTGACACATATCAATGTATGTTTATAGTTTTAGTAAAACAAAATTTCATGTCATTATTATTTTCCTTTTCTTTTGTTCCCTGTTTCATATCATGTAAAAGGAAATATGTGTTCATTTACGTTCATCTTTTTACTTTAAATTTCACAGGTCTGACTGAAGCATGGGAAGGGAAAGACGTGTATGTGCTCTTGACAAAAATAGGGCCATACAAAATTTACTTTGCAGATATACGTCGGACTGCTCCTAATATGCAGATTGAAAGTGAGGTAAGACATCGGTCATAATTGACACCTCAAATTGCAGACTTACTATTCAGGTATTCATTTTGAGATGTACTTTTCAGTAAAACTAGTGAGTTGTTGAATTATTCTGTAGCTGCTATTGCTCTGTGTTGTATTCTTTTATACCAGTATGTCAGTATTGGTGTCTTATAATTGATTTTAGTTTTAGTTATATTTATGGCTAATGAACAATTACAATATATTGTATGTCATTTATTGGTTGCTTCAGATTGTTTTGAAACAACAGTTAAAAATCCATAAAACAAATACGTAGTAAGTTTCCTTTTTGGGAACATAGTTTCTATTTTTAACACTGTTTCAGATTCTCTTTGGCATAATTTTAAGAGGAGAAGGCTGGCACTTCACAATAACAGTGCATCTGCTCACTGTACGTAAAAGTAATAAGCATTACTAAATGGTTAAGTAACGTAGCAATTAATAATTAACAAATGGAAACAAATAAGGACTAACATTTTAGATGTTATAAGTAGTTTATTAATGTGTTAATCAACATGACTCAAAAAATGTGAAAGTAAGTCCTATGCACTAATGATCAGTTTATGATAATGTCTATGATAATGTGATTATGAAGGCTTAATTAATTCAAGTTTTAGATATCTACCTTATGAACATCATACACACACACACACACACACACACACACACATATATATATATATATATATATATATATACACACTCCTCAACATCGAAATTGCAACATCAAAAATATAAACTGTCAAACCAAATCAACTCAAACCACATTTATTGTCACATCACATTTACGCAGGTGTGAAGGTGAGTGAAAATCTTGAAACAAATATGTTAGACGTAAAGTGCACTGATCAAGGGCCTGTACCTGTATCTCACCTGTACCACGTGTTCATTGTTGTGAATACAGACAAAAGTCTGTCATGGTGGCCCCATGTTTTACACAATTTTGTGTTTTACTGACACAGCCAACCCAACTTGTTAATTAGGTACGCTGTGGGGACTGGTTTGAGAACTATTGGTAGAGAGAATGTGCTCTGAATTGTCATTGTAGCAGTTATATTTGACCTACCAGTGCAACTGAACCTCTTTATTTGTGTCTTTATGCAACAAATTCGTTCTTGTTTTGATTCATTTCTGTCAGGTCATGAATGCCTACATGTACCTCATCATTCAGGATTTCAACAGAGAGTCCCCTGAGAAAGCTGTGGCCATTGATATATTTGAAATGTTGAACATTTGGAATCACAAGTGGGTAAAAGTGAAAGTTAGTGCATTTCTTTTTTTGTTGTGAAATAATTAAATGATTTTATATTTGATGGGTTGAAATATTTTTAGATAATCAATAACTAATTTTAACTTTGACCTGGATCCATTGCTGTACAAATATATTCTAAAACACGATCATAGCTTATTCATACACTGGTTCTTTTTTCAATTCATACATGGACTGCTTTGGACTGCTTGCCAGTAATATAATATTAATAGAATCAGTCTTAATTTGTGTGTATATGTGGGTGGGTGTGAGTGTTTAATTTTATTTAATAAAGTTAATTTATTATATATGCAAGGTTGTGATCCCATCAGACAAGAGGGTTCTGTACTTAGAACCTCTAGGAGAAAGAAGAAACAACCTGGAAAGGTGACAAGGTAAATCTAGCATTCTGTGAAAATGAGGATAAATAAGTGTTTCTCTACTTCTCAGCTTAGTAATTTCTATTTATTTCAGATCATTCATGAGACAAAGGGGACTGAATGTGTCCAGATGGCAATGCAACAGAGTCCCACACCCGTACCAAAGGGACTGCAGTTCCTATGGGCCCATTGTGCTGAAAGTAAGCATTACTGGATAGGTCAAAAGCAATGCCTGGTGTTCTAAGCACTGGTGTAAATTCAGGAGGGGACGTGGGGACATATCCTTCTCATTTACAAAATACACAAGATAATTTTTTGGGTTGAAGGGATTTGCAAAAGAGCTGTCAGGTATCAATTATATATCTGTCAATTTCATTGTGAAACACTAATTTAAGCCAAAATGGATTCTTCTTTTGTTTAGTTATAGTCATTAATGACAAAAAGAAAGAAGCACGAATCTGTTCTGGAATCGTTTTCAACACTTGTTTATTGTATTATTATAATAATTTGTTGAATCACACTCTAACATTCATTATCAGTCCTTCATTTATCCTTGGACCCAATGGAATTGCTTATTTTCATTAGCAACAAAAATGTACTATATATAATAACTATGTTTAATACTCTCATGAATATTCTCATGAATCTTCGCGCTGCAGTCCTGGCTCCGCGGCTGGTGCGCCTTCAATGGCTTGGGCTACGTGGACAACTGGGCCTCGTTTTGGGAACAGCCAGCGCTCTACCGGAGGGACGGCCTCCACCCCAGTCATGTTGAATCTGTTGTCCTCTCTAGGAACATCGAGAGGGCCATCCGCCGACTACACAGCGAAGGCCACGTAAGTAGTGCCAAAAATAGAGACGCTACAGCTTATAATGCTAATGTTAGCACTGAAAATAAGACGATTACTAGCACTTATACTGTAAATAAGGCAAGTGCTGATAAAAAAGCTTATTCTATAAATACAAATATGAGACCAGTTGTGTCACCTAGGTTCCACTGTATTCAGACTGTGTCTGTGCCCCGAATTAAATCTAAATCTAAACGTAGAATAACTCAGAATTACAAAAAATCAGGCAGGTACTGAACCACAAATTCCGGCGACTCTCACCAGTGAAGTTTTTATGGACTTTTTTAATAATAAAATTGAAAATATTAGACAACAAATTCAACCCACAGTATTAAATCATCTGACGTGGCTGATATAAAACATAACGTAGTTGCAGAGGAAAGGCTGGAAACTTTCTACCCACTACCACAGCCAGAACTAGAGATTATCTCCTCTGCAAATTGTACAATCTGCACACTTGATGCAATCCCCTCAAAATTACTCAAAGAAGTGCTTCCAGTTATCATTAATCCTCTTTTACCTACAGTAAACTCATCCTTTAGCCTGGGCCATGTACCCAGAGCTTTTAAACTAGCAGTTATTAAACCTCTGATCAAGAAACCAAACCTTGATGCTACCCAGATAGCAAAAATGATCTGGCCCGGATCCGGCACAAATCATCCAAAAGCTCCGGCCCAGGTCCGTAAAACGGATCTGGCCCTGTGTCCTTTTGCACAGTGGGCCAATACTGGTACAGATCCGGTTTGCGGATTTGGGCCAACACCGCACTGCACCGCACTGGGCCAGTTTTCAGTGATTTCTTTACTCATACAGCCCAAATCCGGGCCACATCCGTATCCTCATTTTACATTTGGATCAGTTCTGGACCGGAGGCGTACACCTCCGGCCCAGATCTGCACCTCCTCCGGCCTGCATCCGCACTCCTGCTGGCGTGGATCCACATCTCCTCTGGCAGTTTTGGTTTTTCCTTACATGACATAATTGAATAATTTATGCTAACACTAGACATTATTTAATTCAATTACTAACTAAATAATAATTAGTTTATTTGATTTTAAAAGTAGAAATAACTAGATGTTTAGACTAGTTTGTTTCTCTGTGTTAAATATACCATGGTCTAGGACTATCTGTTCTGTATATTTTAGTGTTTTTCTTCTCCCACACACCCACATTACTCAGGTCTTGTTAAATACATTAGCTGCATCATATACATCAAGGAAAACATTAAAATATGCAGGGCAGGGGTACTCTAAGACCAGAGTGGGTAACCTGAAATACAAAATTATTTCACAAACAAAATGTATTTCTTAATAAATGTCTAATTGAAGAGTTGGGAAATAAAATTAAACTTTGGTGGTTTGACATGAAATGATTAATTGTAGAGAAACTTACTGACTCTTGCTGAAACGTATTCTTTACAATGGTGGTGACAGGAACCAAGGGTTACCATGACTACAACTCAAATACTACAAATAACCATTTTATTTACTATCCAAAACCACCAGTGAACCTACATGTGTCCTCTGAGTTTATATGGAATGTTGGGGTAAAATAGTGGGAAACCTGAAAAGATTATTTTGGGACCATATTGCCATATCCTTCTAATGTATCTAAAAAATGTTTTAGACCTGAAATCTATTCCAGACTATGGTGAAACAGCATCTCAGGGAGTGTAATCATTTGGTGTAATGAGGGAGCTTTTAGAGGTTCAGATGTCTGGTTCCATCTACCACCACTGTGAAGAGTTCTGACTTTATAAGATTCTCCAGAATGGAGTGTTTCTGATATCCTGATAATACTGATATCCTATTAATGTGTAATATATAATAATAATAATAATAATAATAATAATTTTTAAATATGCTAAGCATTACAAAATCAGATAGAGGTAAAATTCATTTTTCATGTAATCTGTATCAACACTGAATATTTCTTTTACTTGCATAAATTAACTCTTCAATCACAGCACAAAAAGTCAGTTAAGAACAGTTACAAAACAGGTAAAACCAAGAACAATTCAAAAACTGTATTGAATATGAATACAATATTTATTGAACACTTAACATTTAGCGCCTTTTTGTGTTTTCCAAAAGTGAATTATTAACCCTCTGTGGTTTGAAGAGCTGTAGATGACCTGAAAGAAACAAAAGGAAAGAAAAAAAAAATCACGACTGAGAAACTCAATTAGTTCATAATTGTATGTAATCAGGAAGTACAGTGAGTAGCACTTAGCACATGTTTAAGCTTTCACAAAAGAGCTTCTCAAAAGCATGTACATAGTATACGTACAAGTGAATTGGTAGAAATTTCTACAAAAGACCAGAGCCAGCAGTATAAATAATGTTCTTATTTTATGATTTGACTTATATTCTTAAATTTCACTTGGTATTTTACTGATTTATTGTTTGTGTTATTGCTTCCTTTAATCCCTGTTTTTGTATATGTTTAGCTTTATTTAAAATGAGAGCCCCCCTCAATGTACTTCCAAGTTTAAAGAAAGGCAGACTGATTTGATTAGTTGATAGAAAATACTACTTCAATCAATGTGAAACTATCAAGAAGTTACAGTAAGAAATGTCTACCTGGAAAAAAAAATCACAGGCTAAACTAATAAGGACTACTGAGACAAAAACATGCTTTTGTGTTGATTAGATAAAAATACAAAGTTAAGAAGACTGCAAGAAATGGACATAACACTTGTTAAATAACTGAAAATGGCAGTTCTTAATTTTGTTCAGGTAACCCTTAAGGGCTTGGACTATGTAGAAAAATCTGATTTCTGTATTACCATCCTCTCTGAGGAATAAAGAAAAAAGAATAAAAAGTTCATATTAAGTTGGTAATTGCAGATTCTGCGCTCCCTGCTCTCCTATTTAAAATCAGGGGCACCAGCGCTCCTGGGCAAAAAACTTAACATAAAACTCTGATGAACCTGTATATCGTTCACTATAAGTTCAAACCAGGTTGCAACACAAACCTGTATCTCTCCCAGCGTCCGCCTCCGCGGTCTGATGCAAGATTGAACCATCGGATAGCATGTTTGGAAATCTCTTCTGTGGTGTTGCTGCTCACTTTGCATTTCCGTACAGCTCCTACGTGAAAACATAAATAACTAGATATGCATTTCCTGAAGGAAATACCAGAGCTTGCAAAGCAACAAAATAAAAAAAAGTGTGAAATGAAAAAAGAAAACGATAGACAGATACAGACTGGGAGTTGTAGATAGACAGATAGGCAAATAGTTGTAGATAGATAGACAGACAGACAGATAGACAGAGTTGTAGATAGATAGACAGACAGAGTTGTAGATAGACAGACAGACAGACAGAGTTGTAGATAGACAGAAAGTTGTAGATAGATTGTAGACAGACAAATAGACAGAGTTGTAGATAGACAGACAAACAGAGTTGTAGATAGATTATAGACAGACAGATAGTTGTAGATATACACAGACACAGAGAGACAGAGTTGTAGATAGATATAGACAGACAGAGAGTTGTAGATATAGACAGACTCTCAATTTGGCTATTAAGCTTAGGAATTGGGACAATAAAAAGTAAAAGAAATGGAGACAAGCTTTGTGTATTCAACATGCAGGAAAATGGGTAATGCAGTTTCATTTGCATACACTATACTTGCGAAAGAGAGAATGAAGAGCCTTACCTTCAATATTCAGTTATCTCCATACAAGACACAACCTGCAAAAATAAGTAATAAATCATAAATAAAAACAAATAATGATTAACTGAATGCATGTGTGCATTACTTTTAGTGGTGTACAACTTCATTTATCACTACAGAAAGCATCCTTTTGAAATGTACATCTGTTAAATTTTCTACATATTTCTTCATATCGTACGTACTTCTTCACGTGTGTGTACCTGGCACAGGATTTACTGCTTTAACAAGCTTTAGCAGTGAATAAAAATGAAAAATTCTTTCTTTGAGTAACTAAAAATAACACGTCCACTATAATTTACACTCATTCAGACAAACGTAGCAAGGGCTGTGTGACTACCAAGTAAAATAATTAACTTATATCTTAAATAAGTACATTTCAGCTAACGTTAGCTTGATAGCTACGTTACTGATAAGCTAACCTAACTAGCTAGCTAGTACAGTAACTAGCAAAGTAAAGGCTAATTGTATTTGTATCTCTAGTAACGAAAAACAAAGTTATCTGGACATTAACTCGTGTTCAAGATTAGTTTTCTCACATTGCCAGAAAAAAGCACCTTGCCTCTGTCGTAATAATGAGGCTGAAGAGTCTTGTTAGCCAGCTTGTTATGTGAATTTTCCGTTCCACCTTAAACGGTGCAGCAGGGCTACTGACTACTGCGCCTTTTAAGGTGGAACAGACCATTCGAATGAAAAAATGTCAATTTCACATTCATTCGGTAATTTAACTGGCGTTATAAAGCTACGTTGCCCAGACACTCTTATTTAAGATTTATTTCTCGTCTTTAATAACATTAGTGTCACTGATAAACTAGCTAGCATAGCCGCTAACGTACAGCCCTCAAGCTAGCTAGCTAGCTAACGATACAAAGAAAGAGAAAAATAACACTTAAAAGTTTCCTTCTTATCAAAAATATGACTATTAATCGTGACTCTGATAGCAGTATTAGTTAATAAGACATGAGATGTGACCAACCAGTTTTAATGGCTC
Source organism: Colossoma macropomum (assembly GCF_904425465.1). Taxonomy (NCBI): domain Eukaryota; kingdom Metazoa; phylum Chordata; class Actinopteri; order Characiformes; family Serrasalmidae; genus Colossoma; species Colossoma macropomum. The sequence continues at coordinate 33,849,345 of NW_023494807.1, forward strand.
CATCCTGGCCAAAATCTGGTAGACCGTTGGAAACCGTTGCGAATTTTTGAACGGTTTCGCGGCGAGGCTCTGGATCAGATCCGCAGCGCATTCACACAGCGATTGGCCATCCGTAACGTTCCCGGATGTGGAGCAAGCGCGCCCCTGTTCCGCAGAGTGACACAGTCGTTACGCTGACTCCGGTGCAGATGCGTAAATGCAGATAGCACCGTCTGCCGGATTTGCGGAGACGCAGGCGGATCTGGCGCGGAGTCAGCTGCTATGTGGGTAGCGTAAGCTAGCTCTGATCAAGGCTACGTATCCCTGTTGGTGCTACTTGACCTCAGCGCAGCTTTCGATACGATAGACCACAATATTCTCCTAGAAAGGTCAGAAAACATGGTTGGAATCACAGGGACCGCCCTATCGTGGTTCAAATCTTACTTAACGGAACGTTATCAGTTCGTAAAGGTAAATGATTCATCTTCCAATTATTCACAAGTAAGATTTGGAATTCCGCAAGGCTCTATTTTAGGACCTTTATTATTTACATTATACATGTTACCGTTAGGCACAGTTATAAGTAGCCATGGCATTAACTTTCACTGTTACGCAGACGATACGCAATTGTACATATCAGCCAAGCCTGATGACAAATACAGGTTAAAGAAAATAGAGGACTGTGTAAAAGACGTGAAAGGCTGGATGTTGCGTAACTTCCTCCTTCTAAACAGTAACAAAACAGAGGTTCTCCTTCTGGGTCCAAAAGTGGCAAGAAATAAATGATCAGATTTTAATTTTAAATCTCGCTGGTTTTCCAGTTATACCTGGTTCAGCAGCAAAAAATCTTGGTGTCATAATTGATCCAGATTTATAATTTGATCAACACATAGGCAGCATCACTAGGACAGCTTTTTTACACCTTCGCAATATCGCCAAAATAAGAAATGCCTTATCGCTGCACGATGCAGAAACATTAGTACATGCCTTTGTTACTTCAAGGCTAGACTATTGTAACGCACTACTGTCAGGATGCACCAGCAGGAATTTAAGTAAACTTCAACTAGTTCAAAATGCTGCAGCCAGGGTTCTCACTAAAACTAGAACATTTGATCATATCAGTCCAGTCCTATCATCACTCCATTGGCTGCCTGTTAAATTCCGTATTGATTACAAAATTCTTTTATTGACGTATAAAGCCCTACATGGGCTCCTGAGTACCTGCAAGACCTTATTTCCCATTACGAGCCACCACGATTACTCAGATCACAGAGTGCTGGCTTTTTTATAGTTCCCAGAATTCAGAAGGTTTCATCTGGGGGAAGAGCCTTTTCTTATAAAGCCCCCAAACTCTGGAATGATCTTCCAGAAAATGTTCGGGACTCAGACTCAGTCGCAATCTTAAAATCTAGGCTGGAAACTCACTTGTTTACAGTGTAAACAATTGATGTAATTTCTACAGCAAATATTTACAATAACATCCTGTATTCTGAAATTACTGCATATTACTGTATTTTGCTATGATTCATGGGAGCTGCTGTCCAGTCTTAACAGTTTATTGTAGAATTTACAGCAAGTTCATGAACGCGAAAGGACCTCTGGGATGGCCAACGGACTTCTGAAAGTGGAGGTTTGAACTAGGATTGTGGCGCCTCATTGGACCTGGTGTTCACTAAAACAAGTACGAATTATTCTTAACGTTACCTATTGTTTATTCTTGTCAAACAAATGGGATTATATTTCTAAGGTTTGCTTTATCTCAGACCTCTGTAGCTGAGAGTTTTTGCTTTCTGTGATTAATACTAATCGTGTCTGGTCCGCCGCACTTAGCTAACCTACGTTCTCTGAACTTGCTAAGCCAGCACAGCACAGCAACTTTAATGCTACAGCTAGTTAGGGTAGCTATCTAAGTTACAACAAGATATGTGATTAAAGGTGGCTGTGTAAGTTAGATTCCTCATCGCGTTTGTTAGATGTATGATGTGTTCCGTCGCTAAAAGTCATGCTAAAGTTAACGGACGGCTTATGGAAATGGAGGTTTGAAAAAGGATTGTGGCGCCTCATTGGACCTGGTGTTCACTGAAACGAAGTCTTTAGCTATAACGTATATTGCATATTCTGGTTTTACTTCGCCTCAGACATCACAAGCTTTCGGGAACTTGTTCTCTCCATGACCATTTGAATCGCTTTGGTTCTGCGGATTCTCGGATTCTCTGAGCTAACCTAGCTAAGTAAGTAAGCAAGCCAACGCTAGCTAGCTAACCTAGCTAACTAGCTTCAACAGCACACCTTATACACTTCGGCCGCACCGTGTGAATAGAGCCGTTTTTTTCAGTGCCTTGATGTCTTATCGATTCATCCATTAAGGTTGTCACGTTGTCGCATTACAAAGGCAATTTAGCGTTTAAGTGCACAAAGACGTGTAGCTAGAAAAGAAACTATGATAGTCACGCATGCTTGTGTTAAAGTGGCTTGCTATCGTAAGCTACCTTTTGTGGGGGCGCGTTGTGGTCTTTTTTAGGCTTAATGTGGCCAACGTGCATGCACCTTTGCTGTAGTTAGTTCCATTTTTATTTCCTCTCTCTACAAAATGTTTATTTGCCAACTCTGTTATCATGAAAGCAGTACAATCTTACCTTTTGCTCAGCATATGAAATTGCACAGAAATGCTCCTAATCCTGAATTTAGATGTGGCGTGCCTGATTGCCCACGTGTTTTCAAGAAGTTTACTGCATTAAAATCTCACATATACAGAGATCACAGGGTTCATCACAGGCATGTTAGGGATGCCCAAAGTCAGGTTCAGGATACAACATTGAAATGTCAGGTAGACTTCTGTCAAGTCAAATGTGGGAATTTAACACAGTTTTTGTCTCATCTGAAGAATCATATCCAATAAGGTTTGGAAATCACATGTCCATTTTTGGCGTGTGGTCAGAAATTTAGAGTGAAATCAACATTTGCATCACATGTGTCTCGAAATCACAAAAACTGTTCTGTCAGCAGTCTGATCGATTCTGTTTTGGACAGTGAAGTTTCAGGTTCTGGCCAGCATGAATATGTATTGATATCTGAAAATGAAAGATCAGAGGATTTAGGGGAAGCTATTCTTGGTGATGTAGAATCTCTGTTTTTGAGGAATTTGACTCATTTCTATTTGAAATTACAAGCTAAATTGTTGCTTCCAGAGTCTACTATTCAAAGTATTGTTGAGGAATTTCAGAGTATTCATGACATTGGTCAGTCATATTTACTTGCTAAACTTAGTGAGAAATTGACTTTGCTTGGAGTACCAGAGGAGAAAGTTAAAAATGTGGTTGATGATTTGACCAGGGAGGATCTTCTGAAAGTGTGTAATAACGGGGTTTTGAGTACCGCCCAGAGAAGAAAGACAGTTTTCAAGTCTGATTTCCACTACGTTGAACCTGTGCCTCTTTACCTAGGAAACAGTGAGTCAGGGAAGGAATGTTTTGCTCAGTATGTCCCTATAAAACAAACGATTGCAACTCTGTTTGAATATAAGTCAGTGAGGGAACAGTATGGACAAGTGCATTCTCAAACAACAAAACCTGGCCTGTTCAAAGATGTAAAGGATGGCGAGAACTTTTCTGAAAATGTTTTATTTCAGACTGACCCATCAGCTCTGGGCTTAATTATTTATCAGGATTCCTTTGAAGTGGTCAATCCATTGGGCTCAGCAAGGAAAAAACACAAATTGCTCGCAGTGTATCTTACTTTAGCTGATATTTTGCCTCATAACAGGTCAAATATAGACCACATGCAACTTGTTCTTCTGTGTAATGAGCAACATTTTAAGTACTTTGGGCAAGACCGAGTTTTCAGATCACTGATTGAGGACCTCAGAGATCTTGAAGACAATGGCATTGTTCTAAACAATGGCAAAATACTAAGAGCTGCCTTGCTTGCGATTATAGGTGATAACCTGGGATCCCACACTATTGGAGGTTTCGTGGAGAGCTTCAGCCGGAGCCAAACATTTTTGCAGGTACTGTGATATGGATAGGGGCACATTTCAGTCCACACCTCTAGAGACAGGCATTAAACAAACTAGAGCATCTTACCAGAACAGTGTTCAGGAACTCACAGATAGTGGCAGTGATGTTGTGTGTGGGATCAAATTTGACTCCCCTTTTAATAAGTTGAAATACTTCCATGTATGCCAGCCTGGCTTACCTCCCTGCCTTGGCCATGACCTGTTTGAAGACATTGTAGCATTTGATCTTCAGTTGTACATTAATCACTTGGTAAAACAAGAGAAATGCTTTACTTTTGTAGAGCTAAACCGCTGTGTCAAGCAATTTGCTTACTCGGGAACTGATGCTGCAAATAAACCAGCTGAGATTTACTCTGGGAGTGAGAAACTTTGTGGTCAGGCCATTCAGAACTGGTGTCTCTTAAGACTGCTGCCTGTTATTGTAGGTGACAGGATTAAGAACCCAACGGGAGAAGTATGGCAACTTGTTTTGCTACTCAGACAAGTTGTAGAGCTAATTTGTGCACCAGTGATATCTGCAGATCAGGTTGCATACCTTAAAGTGCTTATTGATGAATACATTCATTTTAGAAGTGTGACATTTTCCTGTGACTCTCTCAAGCCAAAACATCATTATTCGTGCCATTACCCAGACCTCATTACACAATTTGGTCCTCTAATTCGTCTCTGGACCCTGCGGTTTGAGAGTAAGCATACATATTTCAAGCAATGTGCAAGGAAATTGCACAACTTCAAGAACTTGTGTGCAACCTTGCTGAGAGACACCAGCTTTGTCAGGCCTATTTAAGTGCTGGTAACTTATTTCAGCTGTGTGTTCAAGTTGACAAGGGCTCTGAATTCTGTGCTGATGATTATAATGAAACAATAAGAAAATCAGTAGCTTGTTTAGATACTCAGTCAGGGAATACTTTAGCAGCGACTCAGATCTCTCTGAAAGGAACCAAATACAAAAAAGGCATGGTTGTACTTCTGGGCAATAATGATGAGGGTCTGCAGATTGGTAGAATTAAACTAATCCTTGTTCACCAAAATTCCAAGGTTTATTTTGCGTCTGAAAAACATCTTGCTTTACCGTTGACAGATATTGGTGTGTACTGCATAACAGATGCAATACAAGACCCAATTGTTGTGTGTGTACACCAAGAGGAGCTTTTGGATTATTATCCTCTTCAAGAGTACAAACTCTGTGGCTTGTCAGTAGTTGCATTACACCATTCTTTTCTGTCTTTATAAAGCAATGCCCAATTTAGAAGAGCTGAAACAAGTGGTCTGCTCCACATTGCCTGGACTTTCAAAGGAAACACTTAAGAAATTGGTAGATGGACTTGTTGCTGTTGGTGTGGAGACCCAGGCAGATCTTCAGTTTGTGAAGGAAGAAGACCTGCTGGAACACCTCAAGCCAATCCAGTGCCGCAGGCTTTTAAATGCTTGGAAATGTGAAGGTATTTGAATTGCAATTCAAATTTGAGAAAAAAATTGACACTTTTTATGTATGTACATATAGGGATGGACAATATGATGATATTGTTAGCTTGATAAATTGTCACAATATGCTTTTCTGACAATATCATGGATATTTTTGGACATGTTTCATTACAAAGAGAGCTAATTAGTCCTGATAAGTAGATATATTGCAGCACAGTATGTGAAACTTGGAATAAAAATGGATTATACTATATTATAATATATAAATGATTATATTATATTTTGGTCGTATTTTTAAAATGTTAGACTAGGATTTTTGCTATGTAACAATTTATCGAACTTCAAAAAAAAAAACAAAAATTGTGATATACATCCTGAAAATGTCTCCCAAGTATTGTGATTTTATGTTTTTGCCGTATCGGTCACCTTACTTGTGTGTAGATAGTAAAGTTTCATTTTATTTTTTTCGGTCTTAGAACATGCAAGCTGCTCAACCCCCTGCCGCTCAGCACAACCAGCCCTCTCTGATGTGTCAAGCCCATCATCTCGGAGCCTCTCAAGTTCCCCACTACATTCTACATGTACCACATCTCCTCCTTCTCCTGCTGTCCCTTCGGCATCTTGTACATGGGCTGAAAGTTTTAAGGTGCCTTGGAAAGTAATGCCCTCGGGTATTAGGTTGGCCATCGCAAATAAAAAAAGACCATCACCTGGTGATCGAAGGCAGCTAATAAGGATGGTCGTGGATGCAATGCGAAGATATGAACTCAATCCAACAAGAGCGCAGTGCCAGATTGTGGCACAGAACATTGTTAAACAGTACCCAGAGAGCTTTAGTGATGTTTTGCATGACGGTATGATTGTAGGTAGCGGGCATGGCTCTTTGTTGTCTCAGCTAAAAACTCGTGTGGAACACGTTAATCGAAGCAATACGCTGGCTCATCGCAGAAAAGAACGTCTTCGATCATCAGGTGGAGTAGTAAACCAATGCCCAAGAACACCAGCTGATCAATATGGTTGTGTCCGCTGGCAGCCAGAGGAGCCTCCTTTTGGAGAGAATGATGAAACCTTAGAGGAGAAACGTAAGCAAATGTTACAGCTTCATTCTGCAGAGGGAATGTCTGGGGCTGACAGGGCAGAGCTTTGTAAGTTGATGGAGATCACCCTATACCGTCAGCGGTATATATATATATATATATAATGTCAGTGACATTAATGCTGTTCCACCCTCGTCCTTGTCCAGTTTGAAGAGCTCATGGCTGTACCTTTTCTGTCTAAAGGGGTTCTCCATCCACTTTCAGTTGCTTACAGATATCCCTTTGCTCCCAAGAATTATGGAGGGCTTTGAGGTGAAAGGAAAGAGGATTCTATGATTCTTTGAAGAAAAGCCAACAAACGATGAGGTTCGTGCCATTTTGTTGAAGTCTGGACAAGAAAGTTCTCTGGTTCCATGCATTTTGCTGCTCTTTATGGCCCACTTTAAGGAGAAATCTGAATCTCTTCTTCTAGAAGCTGATGTAAGTAGTAGAACAATTTCTCCCAACCTGGCACCTTAACTGTCAGTTGCTGTTTAACCAATTTTTTTCTTCATTTTTTTAATTTAAATTTGTTGCTGTTTTTTGTTATAGGTGGCAGTGACTGCAGCAGATGTCCAAAGAACAGTTGCATTACCAGATTCACCCAGGCTGATTATCCAAGGTTATTAAAGCCCCCATATCCTACATTGTCCGTGTATATTTTTCCCTGAGGTCCTCTTAAAAATGTTTGTATGTAATTAATGTTTATTTTCCTACCTCTCTTTATCCCTTACAACTAAACAGGCTATTTTATTACTCTGCTTTTAAGACTGATATTTAAATGAGCTCTGTTTAAAACGGCTTCTTTGTATCATGCCTCATTCAAAAAGCAGTCCATACAGAAATGCTCATTATAACTTCAGTATAACTTCCTGTTTAAAATATCTGACTATAACCTTGTGTAATACAGTCTGACTGCAAAAGGTTAGATAGGTTTAAAATGTTAATCCTGTCTAATTAGGTAGCCGTAGCCATATGTTTGTTTGTGTCTGTCACTGTCTCCTTTTCTCTGTTTGTCTGTATATTTGTTTTTCTCCCACTCTTTTAAAAGTGCAGTGATAACTGTATTGTTGATATTCTCTAACATGACAAAAATATGTTTTCTCAATTTTTTTTTGCAGGTGACAAAATGAACCCTGAGAGGTGGATGCTGTCAGTGGAAGGCGAGATTGTCCTGGGGTCAAATTCAAACACATTTGTTGAAGGCCTTGCTGCTTTATTTGCGACATATTACACCTTCAACCTAGAGTATCAGGAGGGAGCGGCATCCACATTGGAATTCATTCAAAGGTAAGAAAAAGCTGTTTAAAAGGTTTTTGGTGCAGCATCGTGGAAAGGCTTCACCATAACCTGGGAGGAGGAAGCAGACGTGACCACACTAGACACAAAGTCAGGGCTGAAGACATTTGGGCAGTTTTACTGAACTTGCATGTTCAAAATTAGAAAACAAAATGGCATAAGGGATTGGCCAAACACGCTCATATGTCCTCCCGTCCTGAGTCTTGGGGCTATGTTCTGAAGCTAACATTCACAAGTTGAATGGGAACAATTTTTTATTTTTTTTCCTAATGTGACACACATCTGATTTTTTTTTTAAATCAGGTTGGAGCCACTTTTTTTTTCTCCTCTCACTTTGCATGCACATATTATCGTTATAATCCAGCGTCACAGTGTAGCAGTAGTAGTGGATAACCTGCAGTTTCTGCCAGTAAACGCTACAAAATCATCTGATCTTTATTCACCCTTTCCCCTTAATTACAAACAGCTCCGAGCTATTAAGAGCAAAGGATCTTTGTGATTGTTGTTCATGACATTGTTGATTATGATTTGCGTACACAGGTCGTTTCAGGGTTCAGGTTTGTTCACACTAGAGACAGATATGATTCACCTACACAAATGTGAAACATCAAAACAGACAGATCAGGTCAGAGCAAAAAATCAGACTTGACTAAAAAAGCATGTGAACATGGCCTTATAGCTGAGCTGATAAGCTCCCCAGTTAATCAGTCAACATTAGATGGAGCTCATCATCCCTAAACAAAAGACTCTGTAAAACTAAATAGCACGACTAAATACAGAACGAGAAAAAATACTAAACTGCCACTTGTCTTTGAACAAACCCACTGTTTTATATTGTATTGTCTGAGATACTGACAGTTGCTTTATTTTACAGAGGAATTGTAGGTATTAACCCAGGAACGGGATCAAAGGTTGGTGCTGGAAAGCGGGAAAAGAAACGATCTGGAATGAATCCACATGTCTGCACTCTGCTCAGGAAACTGATGGACTTTGAGTGGCTTTCTCTTTAGGAAAACTTTGTGCTATTTGCCAAAAGATCTGGTCAGTACATAGTTTTAAATAGAAGTTTAAAGTTCAGTCATGTAGCTTAGTGTTGTCTTTGTGTTTTAAACAGTTGCTTCAGTCTGCGCTCTGCTCAGAAAAGTAATGTTTTGCTGTTTTTTCAGAATATACAGCAACAAAGTACAGCATTTTTTTTCAGCCATTAAATTTAAATATTGTCACTCTAAGTTGGCTTTTCTTTAAAGTATTTTTGATACTCCAAGACACTGAACAGTTTCAGCACTAGATTTGAAAGTGTTAGAAGTACTTGCTGTTTTCTTTTAGAAAATTGAATATTTTTATTTTGCAGTGGGTATCTCTGCCACGCAAATTTATTTTTTGTACTTGTAAATTTGGCTGTGTGCTGTTGTAGTAAAATAAGTGAAATCAAAATTTTGTGTGAAGTAATTGTCATTTATGGGTTAGTAGTAATGTATGACAAGGACATGTATGTCATTATCAACGGGCTACTAAAGATAAAAAATTGTATTTAATATTAAGCGGTGTGATTTCATGTGAAGTATGTAGTTAATTCAGATAATAAGTAATGCAGTTTCAGACCATCTGCAAGTCACTTGTAACCATTTACCTTAAAGCATCAGAAACTGAGCTGACTGTTACAAGTAATGTAATCTTGGCTATAGTTTTTCAGATAATACATTTACAATAGTTTTACTGTAGACAGAATTATTTTTACTGTCATTTAGCATTAGGAAGATATTAGTTATTACTGTAATTTAATATTTATTATACTCTTTAGCTTTAAAAACATGGTTAATTTTATTGTAGATATATTGGATTATACTGTCTTCTTTGCAGTTGTTACTGGGATTTTTCATTCTGTAAAATTACAGCAAAATAATTTACAGTACCATGCTGTAAATTTACAATACCTTACTGGCAATTTTAGTTGCCAGTAACTTACTGTAATTTCACAATAAAATAGGTTTTAGTGCACCGCATATATACAGGATCATACTGTATTTTTACAATTATTACAGGGATTTTTAGTTCTGTAAAATTACAGTAAAATAATTTACAGTCTCATACTGTAAATTTACAATACATTACTGGCAACTAAAATTGCCAGTAATTTCCTGTAAATTTTACAGTAAATTTTTTACAGTGTAGTTTAGCTTTTTGGTAGTTAATGTTCCCCCTTAGATAAAGGCAGCAGATCCAGGGGTCCATGGACGCAGGGAATTATAGTAAACTGAGACGCTGGTGCTGCCGTCCCACCGCTCGCACGCGGTCACTCAGGTTTGTGGACGGTGGAGCGGAGGGATGCCAAATTGTTTCAGGGTGCTCCCGTATCTGTGTGCCCTTTTGGTTCTCTCCTTTTAATTAAGCTGTTATAGTCAGATCTGCCGGAGTCGTTAGCCACACTCTGGAAATGTTTTACATATTATTATACATACACCCATACAGAACTAAACTAACTCCATCTCCCTACCTTTTTTCCGAGTAAACGACTGCCCACCTGTCCGGCTGAACACTGATGGATGATTGTCTGTCGAGCTCTCCTGCTACCAGCTTCAGACCAGTTGCCCACGCCCCAGTCACCGCCACCTGCCTTGGACCAGCTGCCCACCCTACACTGAAGTGGACTCCTTACTATTACTACTACTACTACTACTATTAATATTAGTAGTATAATAATTTTGTAGGTAGTTTGACCAGAGGAGGATGGGTCCCCCCATGTGAGCCTTGGTTCCTCCCAAGGTTTCTTCCTCAGCTCTGAGGGAGTTTTTCCTGGCTTGTTCACCTGGAGGATTTACATTTCATGTTAAAACGTTGTCCTTAATGGATTTCTGTGAAGCTGCTTTGTGACAACATCAGTTATAAAAAGCGCTAAACAAATAAATTTGACTTGACTTGACATTATTTGTTTTGTGTTTAAATATTGACATAAAAAGCATGAAATTGCAAAATGAAGTGTAATTGTATTTTGTTTACTCAGTTTTATGTTTGAATATTTTACTGTATGTAAGCTACAGCCTCTTGACATTGAACCCCCCAACAAGTCAGACCAAATTTGCACCTCGGTTCTAAGCACTGTCAAGTTTTATTTTAAAATACATGGTTTATTAGTGTCAGAATGTGCAGTGCATAACATTGATTTCCTCAGTGAAAAAAACTTAATTCTCAGTCACAATAAAAACTTCATTATGTTTTTGTTTTACAGTTTGTCAAACGCATCCTGAAAGACAAGCCTATTTCCTTTTCCACAAGTGTCAAGGGTATGGAGGACATAAGAAGGGAAATAGCCATTTTACTCCTTCAAAAAACTGGTAAGGGTACCTCTAGGCCTACGAGTGTAAACTAGTAGAAAGCAGTAATAATTGAAACAAGAATCTGAAACAGTTTAATACTTCTGTTATTCTGAGATTGACTAAACACCCCTATTTATCAACAATGATAACATCTGTGTTTATGTTGTCACATGGCATGATGTTTTATTAGATGACCTGAGTGATTTGTGTTACTTCTGTGGAGAAAGGCAAAATGCCCAAGAAGACACAAACTGGGTAATTACTTCATCATAAAACTGTATTGTTTCTTTTACAGTCAAATTCAGATCTGACAGATTATTATACTTTACTAGATTAATAACCAACAATGCTGATGAATATGTCTTTATTCAAACATTTAGATTGGCTGTGAGCTTTGTCCACTGTGGTTTCATTACAGCTGTGTTAAAAAGACTCCAGAGGACAAGAACTACATCTGTGACGCTTGTAGTAGAGATTAAACTACGAGTAGAAAAAATGCAGTGACATCTGTAAAATACACTGTAAACAGTGTAAATATAGTAATATAAATATTGAGCATATTTAAGTAGCTAATTTACATTTTTAGTTTATGTTCTTTTGGATGTTTGTAGTGGGAGATGTTTTATTTGCAATAAGCAGTTGTGCACATTTTTTATTTGTCAGGGTGTTTTACATACAAACATATACAGTATAAATAATAAAAGAAAGTTTTCTCTTGAGGTATTTTCTGTTTCTCGGTCCTTCACTCCCTCAAGAAATATATATATATATATGTGTGTGTGTGTGTGTGTATATATATATATATATATATATATATATATATATATATATATATATATATATATACACAAAAATGTAAGATGATGGTGCGTAAAAGAGATGCTATAATTTCGATATAGACAGATTGACTAATAGATCAGCAGTATTCAATATCGCCTTTTTTTAATGTTACAAGTGATGTCATTCATGATCATGATGTTTCAAAGCGCTGTGTGAAGCTAAACATAAATACAATATGAAAACACATTTTCATATTGTATGAGTATGAAAAGTAAACTTATCTGAGTTAGGGTTATACAATAATAAATAATGAAATAAAATTCTATACCTAGAACCTAGAATAAAATACATTTCAGGACACAATCTACAGCCCAGGACATGCTAGCAAAATAAAGATGTCATTCAGACCTTGCAGTGCTGAGATCAGAGGGGGAGTATAATTTCGGCAGATGTCAAAAATAATACTGCCAAAATTCTACTCCCCCCAGTAAAATCCCCCCTGTTGAATTTAGAGACATATGCTTTATATGCTGTAATCTATGAACCAGAAGCCATCAGAATAAGTTAATCGTTCCAGTCATAATGCATCCCCAGAGATGAGAGGGGCACGATTTTGATAGGTTCACACCTTCTGACTGTAAACGCTGCTGACTTTTCAACCTTAAATTATACCCTGCGTGTGAATGCAAAGTGCAGTGGTGTGTGCCAAGTAGGCCTCATCTAGGAGAAGCACACACACAGAGAATAACCTGTTTGTTCCATCTGAGAACTAAAATGTCTGTGAAGGAGAAAAGCATATATGCAGAGAGTTATAACCGTATTGAATAGTAGTAATACACAAAGTGAATAAAGTTTATCTTTGATTATCTTTGAAAATATATTTTACTGCTTAGTTTGGAAATAATGGAATCATTCTTAATAAGAAAAACTACTGACATTAATAATGATGTGAAAGATAATAAAATAAACTATGTAAGGTTTGGATATAATGGTGTTCAAAGTAATCATGAAAGTTGGAGATAATGGTGTGTAACTCAAAAGATTTGAAATATTTGGGATGGGCAAGGTGGGGTCATCACCTTACTCTGACCTCAGCAACGGTCAAGGTCTTGCCCTAAATCTACTTTTACTTTGACTAACTTCACCATAACCCTCAGAAAAGGCCTAACTGTACATTTACTATTTCTCTAAATACTTGTTAAGCTTGAGGCCTAGCTGTAAGACTAATTTGGCCTGCTCTAACTACAATATGAGCTTAAAGCCTGGTTCTGTACCTGATTTTAATTTTATAGCTTCATCATAAGTCCAACAGAGCACTAAAGATCTCAGTTCAGTTCAGAGTAGTTTATTCATCCCAAAAAGCTTTTCCCGTCCATACGCACAACTGTACATACATACACCATACTTTAAAAAAAACGTACTTATGTCAGAGACACCAAATCCACATATATAGGTAAATAAATAAATAAATAAATGAGGAGGCTCCATAGCTACTGCTACTCACTCTAATCTACTATCATTTACTTTGTCTACACTGTAAGCCTGAGGCTAAGCTCCTAACCTACCTGTGCTCACTGGCACTTCAGTATAAGCCTAAGGCCGACTTTTACTTACTCTAACTGCATCATAAGCCTAATGTCTGGCTCTACATCACGGACTTAATAAGGTCTAGCATATAACTGACTTTAACTTACTCATTTAATTTTTATTCATGTCATAAACTACAATAATAATAATAAAAAGAAAAAATATATTAAAAAAAATAGTTTTGCATTTATGTTTTTGATGCAGTTTCGTAGTTCTTTGCATATGTACCCCACACACTGACCTCTTCTTATTCCACTATTCGAAAGCCTTAAAATGCATAAACACACAGAGAGAAAAATATTAAAAGAGTAAGTAAACAGCTCTAACAATACAAACAAACAAACGTGCACATATTGATTTTTGTTCATTAATACATATATGCATGTAAAGAAAGAAAAAAAGGTTTAGAAGCATTAGAACTCAAAATAAAGCCTGGACTTTTCCTGTATTTTACGGAAAAAGTGTTTCCGTAAAATACAGGGAAAAAGTGTTACCTACACAATAGAGTAACTACTGGCAACCCAAGTAATTACGCGAGAAAACTGACTGGAATGCGACAAAACCCTCGTTCATCTTTTCTCCCCACCTCCACAGAAACATTCCGCTTTCCTTCACATTCATAAAAAGGAAACAAAGCTCTTTAAGCGGAAACGTGGGTGGCTCTTAAAAGAGCCGTTGGGTTTGATGACTTCGTCACGTTGTTCGAGTCGAGCGTTTAACCCCCGAAGCCGTACAGGGTTCGTCCCTGACGCTTCAGAGCGTAAACCACATCCATGGCGGTGACGGTCTTCCTCTTGGCGTGCTCGGTGTAGGTGACGGCGTCCCTGATCACGTTCTCCAGGAACACCTTGAGCACGCCGCGCGTCTCCTCGTAGATCAGACCCGAGATACGCTTGACGCCGCCACGGCGAGCCAGACGGCGGATAGCCGGTTTGGTGATGCCCTGGATGTTATCGCGGAGCACTTTACGGTGACGCTTAGCGCCTCCTTTACCCAGACCCTTACCGCCCTTTCTTTCTTTTTTCATTTTTAAGAGAAACTTTATTTAGTTAGCAAATAATAACAAAATATAAATAGACAGAGCATAATAAAGACAGCATATACATACACATACCTTAACACCCTACAATTTAAAAATGTCCCATAAGTCAGTGTCTTTGAATGGCGTGTTCAACGTCCGCAGTCTCTTTAGTTCAATTTTAATTTGTTTAAAAACGTTTCTGCTGGACACGAATTGTTGGTCTATGGTCATCCGACATCTTGTTTTCCAAAGTTTAGACTTTACAATAGCGATGATAAACTACAAGAACTCATGTTTCATGTTATCTACCTTTTCATCAAAAATCCCATATATTATAGATTTCATATGTATATTTATTTCTAAACTCATATCCTTAACCATCTCCCACACTTCTTGAGAGCGATAACAATTGAATAAAAAATGGTCTAAAGTCTCTTCTTCTTGGCAATTTGGCATGGGGCATAAAGTGGTTTTCACAAAGCAGCTCTATCTTACTACAGCTCTCACTGGCAGCCTTCTTACTGCCCTTTCTTTTTTTTTCTTAGCGTTGTTCCTCTACCAGACATTATGTCTACTTTCTTTCTTTGTCAACAACAATAAAATCAGTGACAAAGCAGTGTGCCGTTTGCGTCTGTTATGCTTCCCTACAGGACCTTGTTGAAACCAAGGCACGGGAGGTGGAGTCACGTATAACAAACACTACAGAGAAAACAGCAACACGAAGGAAATAAAGTTTATTTAAAAAGGAAAACACACAAAGAAAACACTGCCATGAAATAAACATCACTCGTATTATTATAACTATTACTATGAACGATACAATTTTAGTATTAGCATTTCACAGCCTCCTAAATCGCATGTCATTTTAAGGCGAAATGTAAAAAAAAATGTCCAAAGTACAAAACAAAAAGAACAAGGAAAAGAACGAAATAGAGCAAAAAAAGAAAGAAAATTTTTTATCAATTGTAAAACATTTCATTTTAATTTTAAAAGTATTTAATAATTAAATGTCAGTGGGTTAACCTAGACTGCTCTAAACGTAAAGCAATACACTGTTATGGAGTAAGAAGCCTGTAAGAATAATAAAACACCGAAGCACCGTATGCGCGCGCGTGTGTGCGTGTGTGTATGTTATATGCAATATATTACTATGTATGAGAGAGTTTATGTAGGAAATAAGTGCCATAGCTCTCATGCGCACGTCACTGATGAAGCTTGGGCGCCATCCTGTGGTCATACTGTGAACTGGAAAGTCCGTGAAAGACCATTAGACTCATTATTGTAAATGCTGAATTACTCTATGAAATGATGTGGTTTAGCCGTAAAATTATACTCTAAAATTGTCATTTCATTCACATTTTATTTACGCAGCATCACAAACACAGTAATTCAAGAAGTCACTTAGTAACACA
>NW_023494807.1:33870252-33890252 GCF_904425465.1 Colossoma macropomum
ACCGGCCGCTATAAGAACACAGTACAGACTCAGTGACCATAGCGATCTACTCGCTAACTTAGCTAATTCACCATTCGGGCTTTTTTATTTTGCACATTTTTCACTTTACTTTAATTCGTGAGCCAAACTAAACTGAAAAGAACTGACTGTCTCACGCATCAACATATTCCACCTAACGTAACACTACAGCGCCAAAAACTGAGTAATTAAAGTCACTTACTGTGTTCATCTCGTTCTTCTGCCGCAGCCTTTTCAAACCAGTGGGACGCACGTAACGGAACGCCCCGACATGTTCCCTTTCAGGTCCGCGCTGCCAACCCAGGAGCGCTGGGTCACCTAACAGCAAATTACGAAGTAACCCGTATAACCTGTGACCCAATTTCAGTGACGTAGCCGTTTGTTGAAATAACACAGCAGAGTCTTTGTTCCAGTTAAAGATTCTAATAAATTAATGGGTTTAATAAATAACGATTCTAAGACAGTAAGAAACTTTGATCAGTTCTGCTGAGTTTATTGAAAGACCTTTCAGTTTCAACAAACTCTTTACCAGCTGACCTCTCCATGCTTCCCCACAGTGGCTGCTGCTGCCAGGATGGACAGGCTTTAGAGAACACTGGCAAAATCACATTTAACTTTATCAGAAACTGTAGTGAACTTTTTTTAGAGCGGCTTTATAATGTTGAGCTTCTGCTTTAAAAATGTTAACACGACCAAGCGAGACTGTCGTTGTAGCAAATCGAAAGAGTTGTTAAGAAACAATAACAAATATATGATCAGCATAAGAATTTAAGTGAAAAGTTGAATCTCTGATACAGCGGCAAGGAAAACCGTTCTGTCCTGCTCTAGTCTTACAGTAGTTCGTACACTTCCTCACCATTTTTTGAGCTAATGCTGCTGTTTACTTCTCACTGCATTCTCAGTGTTTGCTAGCTGGGTACATAATATCACCTTTTACAGTTAAAGTTTGCTACTGGACTTTACATCATTATACTAGCAGCAGGTTTATAACATACATTACTTACAGGAGCTGCAATACTTCCCGGTCTGGGAAAAGGCCTAAGCTTGGTTTGAGCTGTCCTTAAATAATGCCTGGGCAAAATTCAGACATGCTCAGTAGAACCCTGTTGGAGTGATCCATTTGGAGGGGGGGTTCATGGGATTCATATAGTTTGATTTTTTTTTATTATTATTATTATTATTATTATTATTTATTTAATTTGATCTTATTTTGTGTGTTTTAGCTTATGATTCAAGAATCCATTGTGAACAAGCTTTTCTTGGATTTTGTATTTATTTCAGAAGTTATTATTGATGCTTATTGTTATACTGCAGGGGTGAAGGACTGGGTTGTGCTGGGTTGGGTAGACCAGTGGATGTCTATTTAAGGAGCTCAGTGCATTTCTGTAGGAAAGAGAGGAGATGGTTGGTTGATTGTTCAGCCAATGTATTATCAAAAAAAGTTTAAGTTTATAATATAGCCGGTATTTATTTATTTATTTATTTATTTATTTATTCATTCATTCATTCATTCATTCTCAACATTTTACTTTCTCAACACCTTTCACTAAATTAACATGTTTGCACTGAATGTGCTATTGTGGTTTGCCACAGCTTTTCTTACAATTCACAACCTTGGCAGAGCATTTCTACCCTCACTTGTAAGCAAGGTGTGACAGACAGCACTGTGGATTTTAATCTCTCGTGAAATGTTTCGTAAAAATATTGTTGTGATTTACCCTTTGGGGGCGTGTCTCTAAAGATATGTGTAAGGTGTGAAGCTCTTTTCTTCTGAGTGTGTCCTGTTGACTCTCCAGAGTTGTTGCAAAACACAGAACAGTTTCACAATGTGTGAGTGAACATGAGACTCAGATGTGTGTGTGTGTGTGTGTGTGTGTTTTGTCACCTCTGCACTGGAAGGCTGAGCTGTAAGTCTGTATCTATTTGAATCACATCGTGCTGCTTCTCAGTGCGATCAGCCGACAGCTGAAACCTCTTCAGCTGCAAAACCAGAACCCTAGAGAGAGAGAGAGAGAAAGAGAGAGAGAGAGAGAGAATAAATACACTGTAGGATCACAATCTAGTGTTGAGCTGCTGAGCTGCTCTGTCTATGTTTGTTTCTGTCTCAGAGCAGATCCTGAAGAGCTGCTGAGGCGGTTTCATCAGTAACTACGTTTTTATCCAAGATTTCTTTTTGAAAAATGTTAAACACTTTATAAAGTTTGTTGATGTTGGCTGTAGAAACAGAAAACAGAAATCTTCTGTAACAATAATTCATGAATGGTGACAAAAATGTTTTCCATTCAACTTTAGTGGATAAATTGTTTGTCAATACCTAAAATGTTGTAAAAAAAAACAACACTGGAAATATTTTTATGTTAAAAATGTTGCCTTTGGACAAGCATTTAGTGTCACGTGACAGATTTTAACTATGTCTCTTACAGTAAACACAGACAGCATGGTGGAGAGGTACAGCAGGACTGAGAGGAGATGAGAGCGTTTTTACAGTCAAATAAAGCACAAAATGTCCAACAGGGAGACGAGCAGCTGATAACTGAAGGTCAAATCTATCTCTTGGACATTTAATGCACTGTTTAGACGCAGAGGCCAGTTCTTCATTAACTATGCAGTGAACTAGGTGAGAAGCAGGCAGCCATTTCAGATTCAGCAAAACTTATGCGGCAAAAGTGTTTTACAGGAAATGATGTCATTGTGTAAAGCATTTCATCACTAAAAGTCAGTTTGACAGAAAGAGCTACTGGGCAGAAGCGTTTTTTATGCGTTTTCATTTTATCACTTGCAGGAGCTCTGCTCCACCACAAATACAAACACTCTGTGTCTGCTTACCTGGGCAGTGTGTGGAATGTCCACCTGCAGCTGGCAGAGTTACATCCACACACCTCACACCTGCACTCAATTTCTGCCTCGTCCTACACAAAACAAACACACACAAATATAGAAATCATCAGCTGGGTTTCCATCTAAGCATTTTCATGTGTGTTCTGGCACATTCAGTGAAAACCACTTGATGGAAACTGCAAAGAATTTATGATGGAAACACATTTGCACAAATAAATACTATAAAGAGAATAAAGCCATATGACTGATCATGTGACTCTGTTATTCCCAGCTGTTGCTAGGAAACATGACAGAAGGCAGCAAGTACCAATGTACTGATGTAGAAATTAAAATGAACTTCTATGAAAACACAGTGATTTTAGATGGTAAACAGATTTAAAGCGCCTGCAGCTGATCTTAAGTCACTTTATTACTTCAGTGCATTTTATTTTTGTGAAACACAGTAATAACATTAAACCTAACAGCAAAAAGAAGTTACTGAATGTCAAACATTTCTCTGTAAACTCGCTCCATATTTCTCTGGTGTTCATCATAAAGACAAGGCTTTAAAAAGTGTGTTCATTGCAGAAAGAGACACAGAGAATGAGTGTGAGGTTTTTTTTTTGTTTGTTTTTTTTGTTTTTTTTTTTGTATGTAGACTTCATTTTTCATAAAAAATGCAGAGGATTTTTTCAATGAACATTAACTAAACTTATACTATAGCAGCACCCAATATGTAGAGTAATTACTGTTTTTCTGATCAGAGAAGCGAAAACAGTGCAGACAGTCCGCCCCAGGGGTTTTGGGCTGAGGGCGATTTGTCATCGATGGAGCTTGGATGCCATCGTGTGGTCAAAATGTGAACCCGCAAGTATTAAAATAAGAGATATTTACACGTGTGGAAACATTGTGTAGCTGAGTGACTTCTTGTATTACTGTGTTTGTGAGGCTACGTAAATAAAATGGAAAATAAATGATAATTATTTTAGAGTAATTACAACAACCAAACCACATCATTTCATACAGTCATTTAGAATTTACAATAAGGAGTCTAATGGTCTTTCTCGGACTTGCCTCTTCACGGTTTGACCACAGGATGGCGGCCAAGCTTCACCAGTGACGTGCATGAGCGCTGTAGCACTTATTTCCTACATAAACCCTCTCATACATAGTAATATGTAGTATATAACACACACACACACACATTTTTGTTTTGTACTGTGGACAATTTTTGACATTTCGCCTTAAAAGAAATGCGATTTAGAAGGCTGTGAAACGCTACTACTAATAATGGTATCGTTCATAGTAACAGTTATAATAATACGAGTGATGTTTATTTCATGGCAGTGTTTGCTTTATGTGTTTTCCTTGATTTCTATCGTGTTGCTGTTTTCTCTGTAGCGTCTGTTGTGCGTGGCTCCGCCTCCCGTGCCTAGTTGGTTCCAACTAGGTCCTGTAGGGGAGCATAACAGGCGCGAACGGTGTAGTAGCCTATCATTGATTCCTTTCGCCTTCACTTGAAAAGAAAGTAAGGTAGGATGTCCGGTAGAGGAAAGGGCGGTAAGGGTCTCGGTAAAGGAGGCGCTAAGCGTCACCGCAAAGTGCTCCGCGATAACATCCAGGGCATCACCAAACCGGCTATCCGCCGTCTGGCTCGCCGTGGCGGCGTCAAGCGTATCTCGGGTCTGATCTACGAGGAGACGCGCGGCGTGCTCAAGGTGTTCCTGGAGAACGTGATCAGGGACGCCGTCACCTACACCGAGCACGCCAAGAGGAAGACCGTCACCGCCATGGATGTGGTTTACGCTCTGAAGCGTCAGGGACGAACCCTGTACGGGTTCGGAGGTTAAACGCTCGACTCGATCAACGATAAACCCAACGGCTCTTTTAAGAGCCCCCCCACACCCCCACCAGAAGAGCTTATGGCCCAATAATAATAATGAAAACACCAAACTTTGCCTCCATAGTGATTTGACCTTTTCAAGACAGAGTGATCTTGATTTAATACCAGAATAACGAGTGGTGGTGAATCTTTAACTGGCTTGAAGGCCCCCTGAACATGTTTAAAATTGTGCTAGCATTTTATTTCATGCACTTTCGTGAGTTTCGTGTTGTGCATTAAAATTGTGTGTTTGTGTGTAAAGAATGGTTTAAAAATCTCGTTATATTTGGAATAAACCTGATAGGGACATCTGTATTGTACGTGATACCAAGTAGCTAAGAAGGCGCGGGAAGGTGAACAAAGGATAAGTCTTTAGCTGGGAGGGGGAGGGGAGGGGAGGGGAGGGGCGGGGCGCTGGGAGGGGGAGGGGCGGGGCGCTGGGAGTTGTCCGCCAAGTGAGCCGTTGATTGTTGTCCAATGATCGTCTGTCTGCATTCAGAAGGGCGGAGCTATAATTTGAATATCGGGGTCTAGATAAGCCGGTGCCGGGCGCTCCTCCTCATTTTTCAGTTGAATTCGAAGAAGAGAAAACGATGCCTGAACCCGCCAAGTCTGCGCCGAAGAAGGGCTCAAAGAAAGCCGTGACCAAGACGGCTGGTAAGGGAGGCAAGAAGCGCAGAAAGTCCAGGAAGGAGAGCTACGCTATCTACGTCTACAAAGTGCTGAAGCAGGTCCACCCCGACACCGGCATTTCCTCCAAGGCGATGGGCATCATGAACTCGTTCGTCAACGACATCTTCGAGCGCATCGCCGGTGAGTCGTCCCGTTTGGCTCATTACAACAAGCGCTCCACCATCACGTCCAGGGAGATCCAGACCGCCGTGCGCCTGCTTCTTCCCGGTGAGCTGGCCAAGCACGCCGTGTCCGAGGGCACCAAGGCCGTCACCAAGTACACCAGCTCCAAGTAAGAAGTGACGCCAACTTCATCAAACCCAACGGCTCTTTTAAGAGCCACCCACGTTTCCGCTTGAAGAGCTTTGTTTCCGTTTTATGAATGTCAAGGCTGGGTGTTTGTTCAGAGGTGGGGAGAAGTTCTGCCCGTAGTTGCTCTGTTGTGTGGATAATGGTACGGCTTGAAGTAAATTAAGTTATATAAATGTATATGTGCATATGCACACATACTCCCATTGAGGTGTATGTATATACGCATGTGTGTGTGTGTGTACATACGTACGTACGTACATACACACATTTGTGTATTTGTATTACAAGAGTTGTTTACTTACATATTCCTTTAATGTTCTGTGTGTTTATGCATTTGAAGGCTTTTGCAGAGTGAAATAAGAGGGCAGTGTGAGTGGTACAAAAGGAACGAGCTAGGGAACTGCATTAAAAATAAAAATTATGGTCAATAAATGAATAAACAAATAATGGTTATATTGCATGTCCTGCAGCAGTATGCTGAAGGTAGAGTGAACTTTTCTCAGTTCATTATTGTTGTTTATGAAATGCATGAAAGTAAAATGAGAGTAAGTTAAAGTCAGTTATATGCTAGGCCTTATTAAGTCTGTAATGTAGATCCAAGCATTAGACTCATAATGCAGTTAGAGTAAGTAAAAGACGATCTTAGGCTAATGCTAAAGTGCCAGCAAGCACAGGTAGGTTAAGAGCTAAGCCGTATGCTATTGCTGCTGGTATAGTAAGCAAAAGTAGTTTTATGTAGTTTTATCACTAAGCCTCTGGCTTCTGAAATAGTCAGAGTAAGTAAAGGTAGCTGTGGAGGGTAAAGCCTTAGGCTTCAGAAAAAGGTAGAGTTAAAGGCTTAAAATGTAGACAGAGTAAAGTAGGTTAGAGAGAGTAGCAGTAGCTATGGAGCTACAATTAAATGATGTCAAAGTAAGCTTAGGGCAGGGCCTCAGGCTTGTGATGGTGTTAGATTCAGTGAACTGAGATGTATAGCGAGCCGTTAGACGTATGATGAAGCTATAAAATTAAAATCAGGTACAGAACTGGGCTTTGTGCTCATGTTGTAGTTAGAGTAGGCCAAATTAGCCTTACAGCTAGGCCTCAAGCTTAACATGTATTTAGAGTAATAGTAAATTTCAAGTTAGGCCTTTTTTGAGGTTTATGGTGAAATTAAAGTTAAAGTAGATTCAGGGCAAGACCTTGACTGTTGCTGAGGCCAGAGTTACCCAACTCTTTCAAACTTTTTGATTTACAAACCATTTTCTCCAACTTTCATGACTCCCTTAAACACCATTATTTCCAAAACCTTACATAGTTTCTTTGATTAGCTTTCATGTCATTATTAACATCATTATTTTTTCATATCAAAAATTATTACATTATTTCCAAACCAAGAAGTAAAATATATTTTTAAAAATAATCATAGGCCAAAGCCACAATCAGACCTAGGCCTTTAAACTTTATTCACTTTTTGTATTACTACAATATAGTTACAACTAAGTCCCTCTATGTATGTGCTTTTCTCCTTCAAAGACATTTTAGTTACTTACTTACATGAAACAAACAGGTTCTTCTCTGTGTGTGTGCCTCTTCTAGATGAGGCCTATTTGGCACACACACACACACACACACACACATGGCTCGATATAATAATCCAGTTGCTATTTGCATTTACATGGATGAGAATAGGAGCGGGAATGGGGTAGAAAAACAGCGACGAAACAGGGACTTTCTTTCTTTGTGTCCTTCTTTGTCTTCATCTCTTTCTCTCTCAGTTCAGTTCAGGTTTACGTTACTAACATGACAAATCTGCATTTGTATTGTTAAAGGGGTTACAAACACACAGGACAGTGAGCGCACGAACAGGAGGGAGGGAGAGTCTCCCGCAAAGTTCTCTCGGGAGACCAGAGAGAGTGAGACAACTTCGCGCTTTACATAGTCAGACAGACGCTGGAAAGGTGAGGAAAATGAGTAAATCAAAATATCCCTGGGCTCTGCTGGACTTATAATTTTCTCATTTAAATTAATTGTAAGTTTGTGTATTATTGTATTTTAGATGGATTTGTTGTGTTTGTGTGTACAATGGTATTCACGTGACTTTGTATTGTTCTTTTGATATGTATGTAATTGAAATATTTAATAAAGTTTATTTAAAAAGGAAAATGAGTGACAGGAAACGGAGTAAAGTTTGGACACTTTTTAATGTGATAGACACTTCAAAGGCGGAGTGTAGACTGTGCAAAGTTAAGTGATGTTTTGTTGATGTTGTGTTGTTTCACTGTACAAATTAACAAATAATATACACAATCAGAAATTGGACCTTTTTGTCTGATTTAGATGGGTCTTTGATTTTTGTGTTTTATAATTTATTTTTGTAGCACTCTTTTTCATGTTGAGTATTTAAATAAAGCCATATAAAAATAAATATTTGATATAATGTGTTTTTACATTAGTAATTCACTTTACACATAATTTGGTAATAAATTAATTTAAGCAACAAAAAATCTGAGGAGCCATTTGGGAGCCGAAAGAGCCGGCTGTTTTTAGTGAGCCGAGCCAAAAGAACCGGCTCTCTAAAAAGAGCCGGAATTCCCATCACTAAGTGACACTCGTACATATCTGGCTGCAGTGGACACTGATGGACCTCCTGATATGATTAATAATTCACTTTTATCTTCCAAAGTATTTTACGTATTTTATCTCTCTCTATTTCTTTCTCTCTCACGCACACACACGCGCGCGGGGAGAGAGAGAAGCAGAGGGCTTGGAGAGGAACGGTGGGCGGACCCTAAACTTTGACGACGCTAATATTATTGGTTGTTGAAGGTCATGGCATTTTAGCCAATAGAAACGTAGCAGCTTTGCCTTTATGAAGGGCGATCGGGAAGAGTTGTTCTTCATTTCAGTTTCATTTGAAGCACTGAAGAGAATTGAAAAATGAGTGGAAGAGGGAAAACTGGAGGTAAAGTTAGGGCCAAAGCCAAGACTCGCTCCTCCCGCGCCGGGCTGCAGTTCCCGGTGGGCCGTGTTCACAGGCTTCTGCGTAAAGGTAATTATGCCGAGCGCGTCGGCGCCGGCGCTCCCGTCTACTTGGCTGCTGTGTTGGAGTATCTGACCGCTGAGATCCTTGAGTTGGCCGGTAACGCCGCTCGCGACAACAAGAAGACCCGTATCATTCCTCGTCATCTGCAGCTGGCTGTTCGTAACGATGAGGAGCTCAACAAACTGCTCGGAGGAGTGACCATCGCTCAGGGTGGCGTGCTGCCCAACATTCAGGCTGTACTGCTGCCCAAAAAGACCGAGAAGGCGGCTAAGACCAAATAAACGTTTTTCTTTTTCCTGTTAAATGGTAAACAACCAAAGGCTCTTTTAAGAGCCACCCACCTTAACAACAAAAGTGCGGTTTTCTATTTCTTTATCTCTCCTCATGCAAAAAAGCGGCGGTCTATCGATTGTTACAGGTTGTGTACATTGGGATAAAATAAAAGAATCAAAGCATCACCACGTCCCACGATTGAATACTGAATAGAACTTAAAAGCTCTTATTCTACTCGAACACAAGACGAATAAACAGACCTGGACGTCTGTATAACTATGCGAGTGAAATAACAGGCGTGTAATAATGAATGAACCAAAAATCTGAGTTACACACCGGAGGTGTAAAAAAAAAAAGAATGTGGTTCAGAAGCCCGCCAAGGCGTTGGGGAGTGTCTTGTTACTTGAAAATGTGCGCGTGGCAAACGACGCCCAATAGCGTTTAGCCAACGCGTGGGCAGCCGTCCAATGGAAGACGGGCACATTCAAGACGTCCAATGAGCTGCGCGCAGCTCGAACCCTTAAAACGGCCGAGATATGCGCGCGAAGTTATTATACTTCTTTGTTAGAGAAGAATAGAGTTTGACAACATGGCAAGAACCAAGCAGACCGCCCGTCCAAAAGTGCAAAAAGTGCAAAAGTGCAGTTTTCTTTTTCCCATGTTTGTTTTATTTTATTTTTTTTAAATCGATTGTTACAGAACATCGTGTGTACAATAAGAAGGATCATAGCATCACCCCACGTCCCATGATTGAACACTGAATAAAATGTAGAATATCTTACTCTAACACAAGGCGAATAAACTTACATAAACATCTTCATAACTACGCGAGTGAAGGTGAAATAGCAGGTGTGTAATAATGAATGAACCAAAAATCTGAGAAACATTACACCGGACATGTAAGAAAATAACAATGTGTTTCAGGAGCCCGCCAAGGCTTTGGGGCAGTGTCTTGTGATTTAAAAATGTTGACGCCCAATAGCGTTTTGCCAACGCGGGAGGAGTCGTCCATTGGGGAAGGCGGGCACATCCAAGACGCCCAATGAGCTGCGAGCAACTCTAATACTTTTAAGGACCGAGATGTGCGCGCGAAGTTATTCAATTTCTTTGCTAGAGAAGAGTAGAATTTGACAGCATGGCAAGAACCAAGCAGACCGCCCGTAAGTCCACCGGTGGCAAAGCCCCGAGAAAGCAGCTGGCTACTAAAGCTGCTCGTAAGAGCGCTCCGGCCACCGGCGGCGTCAAGAAGCCTCACCGTTACAGGCCCGGTACCGTGGCTCTGAGGGAGATCCGCCGCTACCAGAAATCCACAGAGCTGCTGATCCGCAAGCTGCCCTTCCAGCGCCTGGTGCGGGAGATCGCTCAGGACTTCAAGACCGATCTCCGCTTCCAGAGCTCTGCCGTCATGGCCCTGCAGGAGGCTAGCGAGGCGTACTTGGTGGGTCTGTTCGAGGACACTAACCTGTGCGCCATCCACGCCAAGAGAGTCACCATCATGCCTAAGGACATCCAGCTGGCCCGCCGTATCCGCGGAGAGCGCGCATAAATTAAACGGCGCGCTCCCAGGTTTCCCCAAAACACCCCAAAGGCTCTTTTAAGAGCCACCTAACTGTTTCAGTCCAGAAGAGTAACTGTCCCAGTCAACCCGAGTTCATTTACGTGCTGTGACTGTGTGAGGAGTGTCCGTAGTGTAGGGAAGTAGTTGAATGATGTGTGCAATACGGACATGTGACACTGGCTTTCTGCCAAGAACTAAACAATAAACAATAATGAACTGAGAAAAGTTCACTCTACCTTCAGCATACTGCTGCAGGACATGCAATATAACCATTATTTGTTTATTCATTTATTGACCATAATTTTTATTTTTAATGCAGTTCCCTAGCTTGTTCCTTTTGTACCACTCACACTGCCCTCTTATTTCACTCTGCAAAAGCCTTCAAATGCATAAACACACAGAACATTAAAGGAATATGTAAGTAAACAACTCTTGTAATACAAATACACAAATGTGTGTATGTATGTACGTATGTACACACACACACACACACACACACACACACACACACACACACACATGCGTATATACATACACCTCAATGGGAGTATGTGTGCATATGCACATATACATTTATATAACTTAATTTACTTCAAGCCGTACCATTATCCACACAACAGAGCAACTACGGGCAGAATAAGTAACTACCGGGGAAAACCGACTGGAATGCGGCACAACCCTAGCTTACACTTTCTCCCCACCTCTGAACAAACACCCAGCCTTGACATTCATAAAACGGAAACAAAGCTCTTCAAGCGGAAACGTGGGTGGCTCTTAAAAGAGCCGTTGGGTTTGATGAAGTTGGCGTCACTTCTTACTTGGAGCTGGTGTACTTGGTGACGGCCTTGGTGCCCTCGGACACGGCGTGCTTGGCCAGCTCACCGGGAAGAAGCAGGCGCACGGCGGTCTGGATCTCCCTGGACGTGATGGTGGAGCGCTTGTTGTAATGAGCCAAACGGGACGACTCACCGGCGATGCGCTCGAAGATGTCGTTGACGAACGAGTTCATGATGCCCATCGCCTTGGAGGAAATGCCGGTGTCGGGGTGAACCTGCTTCAGCACTTTGTAGACGTAGATAGCGTAGCTCTCCTTCCTGGACTTTCTGCGCTTCTTGCCTCCCTTACCAGCCGTCTTGGTCACGGCTTTCTTGGAGCCCTTCTTCGGCGCAGACTTGGCGGGTTCAGGCATCGTTTTCTCTTCTTCGAATTCAACTGAAAAATGAGGAGGAGCGCCCGGCACCGGCTTATCTAGACCCCGATATTCAAATTATAGCTCCGCCCTTCTGAATGCAGACAGACGATCATTGGACAACAATCAATGGCTCACTTGGCGGACAACTCCCAGCGCCCCGCCCCTCCCCTCCCCCTCCCCTCCCCCTCCCAGCTAAAGACTTATCCTTTGTTCACCTTCCCGCGCCTTCTTAGCTACTTGGTATCACGTACAATACAGATGTCCCTATCAGGTTTATTCCAAATATAACGAGATTTTTAAACCATTCTTTACACACAAACACACAATTTTAATGCACAACACGAAACTCACGAAAGTGCATGAAATAAAATGCTAGCACAATTTTAAACATGTTCAGGGGGCCTTCAAGCCAGTTAAAGATTCACCACCACTCGTTATTATGGTATTAAATCAAGGTCACTCTGTCTTGAAAAGGTCAAATCACTATGGAGGCAAAGTTTGGTGTTTTCATTATTATTGGGCCATAAGCTCTTCTGGTGGGGGTGTGGGGGGGCTCTTAAAAGAGCCGTTGGGTTTATCGTTGTTCGAGTCGAGCGTTTAACCTCCGAAGCCGTACAGGGTTCGTCCCTGACGCTTCAGAGCATAAACCACATCCATGGCGGTGACGGTCTTTCTCTTGGCGTGCTCGGTGTAGGTGACGGCGTCCCTGATCACGTTCTCCAGGAACACCTTGAGCACGCCGCGCGTCTCCTCGTAGATCAGACCCGAGATACGCTTGACGCCGCCACGGCGAGCCAGACGGCGGATAGCCGGTTTGGTGATGCCCTGGATGTTATCGCGGAGCACTTTGCGGTGACGCTTAGCGCCTCCTTTACCGAGACCCTTACCGCCCTTTCCTCTACCGGACATCCTACCTTACTTTCTTTTCAAGTGAAGGAGAAAGGAATCAATGATAGGCTACTACACCGTTCGCGCCTGTTATGCTCCCCTACAGGACCTATTTGGAACCAACTAGGCACGGGAGGTGGAGCCACGCACAACAGACGCTACAGAGAAAACAGCAACACGATAGAAATCAACGAAAACACACAAAGCAAACACTGCCATGAAATAAACATCACTCGTATTATTATAACTGTTACTATGAACGATACCATTATTAGTAGTAGCGTTTCACAGCCTTCTAAATCGCATATCGTTTTAAAAATTGTCAAAAACTGTCCAAAGTACAAAAGTAAACAGAACAAGAAAGAAAGAAAGAAAGAAAGAAAGAATGAATTTTGTCAATTGTAATACAGCTCATCTTAATTTAAGAAAAAAAAAAGCACAATTACGAGTCAAAGTGGGCTCGTCTAGGCTGGTCTAAATGTAAAGAAACACACCGTAATGGAGTGAGAGGTCTGTAAGAATAATATAATACCAAAACACATGAAAATGCGTGTGTATTATATGCAGCATAATAATATTAATGAGAAATTATTTTAATTTTCTGTTCTTATTAGCCCGTTTCACGCTGAGATGAACTACAGTCCCCACCATGCACTGTAACATAGTGTGCGTTCTGACTCCCTTCCCCCAGGAATAATCTCAGGGCCAGCAGTTCCACAAAAAGAAAAGATCCCTGGTGTCCAGTTCAAACAAACTCCTCTCAAGGTTTCTTCCTTGATCGGCTCAGAGAGAGTTTTGCTTGATACTGTTGCCCTAAGCGTGCTCACTGGGGGCTTGAGTCCAGGGGAAATGTCCTTCTTCAGATTAGAGGTCACACCAGGGCCAATCAGAGAAGGAAACTGCAGCTAATATTCATGTGTGGCATGAACTGACCTGTCCATGCTCCGCCCTGATGCTGGTTTGGTCCACAGAACTCTACAGAACAATGTAAATAATCTCATTCGACCTAATGAGAAACTGCAGTGCACAGCTCAGTTTGGTCAAAATACCTAAATTTGGAGTGAGTTATTAATTTAAAATCATATAAATTTTGCAGGAATTCAGAATAATATCTGATACAACAACAACACAAAGTTTTAGAATTTTGTAAAGCTGCAAATTTATGACAACAAAAGTGAAGAAACAGTTAAGATTCTTCACTATTTGTAGAGTTGGAGGGGAGGCAGGGAACTGTGACAGAACCCCACCATCTAACGCCCTCAGTTCACCGTCTATGCCCTCACCTACGTCCCGGGCCTCCTCGCCAGGCTCTTCGCACTGCAGTCCTGGCTCCACGGCTGTTGCGCCCTCAACGGCTTGGGCTACGTGGACAACTGGGCCTCGTTTTGGGAACAGCCAGCGCTCTACCGGAGGGATGGCCTCCACCCTAGTCGTCTGGGATCTGTTGCCATCCGCTGACTCCAGAGTGAAGGCCACGTAAGTAGCGTCAAAAATAGAAATGCTACAGCTCATAATGCTAGTGTTACTGCTGAATATAAGGCGATTGCCAGCATTTATACTGTAAATAAGGCAAGTGCTGATACAAATACTTATTCTATAAATACAAATGCTCATAGGTTCCTCCCAATAGAGGCTGTGTCTGTTCCCCGAATAAAACAAAGCAATTAAAAGCCTTGAAAAGTTTGCTTCAGTAACTTGATTAATATCAGACCAGTTATACCAGTTTGCAGTGACAGCAACTTTGGTCTAAAACTAGGACTGCTTAATATAAGATCCCTCACATCTAAAGCCGTTGTTGTAAATGAAATTATTACCGATCACGGTTTTGATGCTCTGTGTCTCACAGAAACATGGATTAGACCCGATGACTTATTTGGTCTAAACAAAGCCACCCTCCCAGGGTGCCACTGCTCGCTGTGCAAACCTCACCCTCACAACCTGACCCCACTGATGCTGTCGCTGCTGCTGTCGCTGCTGCTGCATGAACTAAACTAATCAAATTAATCATTGCTCCACCTGTTTTCCCTGTTTTTTGTACTAACAATGTTTACTATCCGGTGTCGACCAGAGGAGGATGGGTTCCCCTTCTGAGTCTTGGTTCCTCTGAAGGTTTCTTCCTGTTTCTCTTAGGGAGTTTTTCCACTGGCGACGCTCATGGGGGCTCGGACCTGGATTTCTGTCTGTAATGCTGATTTCCTTGTAAAGCTGCTTTGTGACAACACCTGTTGTAAAAAGCACTATATAAATAAACTTTGCTTGCTTGCCGAGCCAAATTCTCTTCTTTTGAAGTTCTTTTTCTTAATATAAGTGATCAAGGAACAAATAAAAATTCCTTTTCACTAGTTACAATTTACAGACTGCCAGGTCCGAATTCTCGGTTCTTACAGGAAGAGTTTCTATCAAGTCTAATAACGCTTTCAAATAAAATAATAGTTGTTGGAGATTTTAATACCCACTTTGACAATCCTCAAGATGCACTAAGCAAGGCATTTATATCTATCAGACTCCATAGGTTTCACCCAATTCATAAAGGGGTCCACACACTACCACAACCACACTCTAGACTTAATACTGACCTTTGGTGTAAACATAGATAACTTAGCCATTCTCCCCCAGAGCACAGCAGTCTCTGACCATTACTTAATCTCATACAAAATTCACTTCAGTAGTAATGTGCATTCATCACCATGTTATCATGTCAAGCGGACAATAACTCCCTCCACAGCTGGTAGCTTTATCAGAAACTTTCAATTATCAGCTTCTGTCAGCTGTCCATCAGATTCTACTGAGTTAGATATTATGACCAAGCTCTTAGAGGATCATTTTCGATCTACTCTAGATAGTGTGGCTCCATTAAAAAGTAAAATAGTAAGGCAGAAAAAACTCGCCCCTTGGTATAATGACAACACTCGGGCTTTAAAACAGAACGCCAGACAACTTGAGCGAAAATGGCGCCTCACTAAGCTAGAAGTGTTCCAGTCCGCCTGGAAGGAGAGCCTTATAGACTATAGAAGAGCACTTGCTACAGCACGCTCAGCCTCTCTCTCCTCTCTCATAGAAAGCAATAAGAATAATCCTAGATTACTTTTCAGCACAATCTCTAAACTAACCGAGAACTAAACAGTTAGTGAACCCCAGATGCCATCAGCCTATAGCAGCAACGATTTTATGAACTTCTTTAGTGATAAAATTGAAAGAATTCATCAGAAAATTCAGAATACGCAATTAAACTCTACAAACCTGCCTCCCCTTAATGCCAGCCTCAACCTTGAAAATATTATAATCACCGCAGAGAGGCTGGAATCATTTACCTTACTTCAAGAAAATGAACTAGTTAAAATAGTTTCTTCCGCAAAATCATCTACCTGTATGTTAGATCTGATTCCTACAGGTTTACTCAAGGAAATTTGCCAGAAATACCAAGCCTATTCTCTCAACAATAAACTCCTCTCTTAGCCTCGGGTACATCCCAAAATCTCTCAAACTAGCAGTAATTAGACTCTGATTAAGAAAGCTAACCTTGATCCCTGCGACCTATCAAATTATAGACCCATCTCGAATCTCCCCTTTATATCTAAGATCTTGGAAAAAATTGTAGCAAAACAATTAAGCTCCTTTTTGCATAGGAATGAAATACATGAAACATTTCAATCTGGCTCTAGGCCACATCATAGTACAGAGACAGCACTAGTAAAAATTGTAAATGATCTGTTATTATTTTCTGACCAAGAAAATGTGTCTCTGTTAGTCCTCCTCGATCTTAGTGCGGCATTTGACACAATAGACCACGCTGTCCTACTAGACAGACTAGAAAACCTTGTAGGAGTAACAGGAACAGCTCTTTCCTGGTTCGGGTCCTACCTCACTGATCGCTATCAGTTTGTTAATATAAACGGTGAATCATCTGTTCTCACAAAAGTAAAGTATGGTGTTCCACAAGGCTCTGTTTTAGGACCTGTATTATTCACATCAAATATGCTACCACTGGGCACCATTATCAGTAAACACGGCATTAATTTCCACTGCTATGCTGATGACACTCAGTTATATTTAGCAAGCGACCCAGATGATAAAATTAAACTTGTTAAGATTGAAGACTGTATAAAAGGACTGGATGTCGAGTAACTTTCTCCTTCTAAACTCGGATAAAACAGAGGTTCTGCTTCTTGGTCCAAAAGCTGCTAGAAACAAACTGTCTGATTTTACACTTAAACTTAACAATTTCTCAGCTGCATCAAGCTCGTCTGTAAAAAGCCTTGGTGTCATTATAGACCCTGATCTGTCCTTCGACGCACACATAACTAATATTACTAGAACAGCCTTCCTGCATCTCCGCAATATTGCTAAATTGAGAAATGCATTTTCTCTACAGGATGCAGAAAAGTTAGTTCATGCATTTATTACTTCAAGGCTGGATGACTGTAATGCCCTGCTGGCTGGATGTCCCAGCAAAAGCCTTAACAAGCTTCAGTTGGTCCAGAACGCTGCAGCCAGAGTTCTTACTAGAACCAGAAAGTTCGACCATATCAGCCCAGTTTTATCAACCTTACACTGGTCACCAGTTAAATTGATTATAAAATTCTCTCTCTGACTTATAAAGCTCTAAACGGACTCACCCCTCAGTACCTGAGTGAACTTCTCTCTCACTATGAACCATCACGCCCACTTAGATCACAAGGTGCTGGTTTACTATTAGTACCTAGAATTAATAAAGTTAAGTCGGGGGGGGGGGAGCTTTCTCATACAAAGCCCCCCAGCTTTGGAATAGTCTTCCTGTTAATGTTCGGGACTCAGACACAGCCTCAGTCTTTAAGTCTAAGCTAAAAACTTACTTGTATAGTGAAGCCTTTAGTAATTAGTTTTCCCTGTCAGTTCTATACCTGCCAGAGTCTCCGCTGCTCTGCTAACACTGTAATCTGTGATCAGTCACCCATTACAGAACTGACACCCATTACAGAACTGACACCCATTACAGAACTGACTCTCTGTGTGTTTTTCCTTTCTTTTCTTTGCCGAGTTGAACAGCTGCCCATCCTGTGCGTCTGATGCTGCTGCCTCTTCTGCCTTGATCGGGTGCCACTGCTCACCAGCCCTCTGGACTGGCTTATCACCATTGAGTCTCCTGCTTTACAACGCCGTGCAAACCTCACCCTCACAACCCGACCCCACTGATGCTGCTGCTGCTGCTGCATGAACTAAACTATTCAAATTAATCATTGCTCCACCTGTTTTCCCTGTTTTTTGTACTATAATACTTTATACTAACAATGTTTACTATCCGGTGTCGACCAGAGGAGGATGGGTTCCCCTTCTGAGTCCTGGTTCCTCTCAAGGTTTCTTCCTGTTTCTCTTTCCTTGCCACTGTCGCCTCTGGCGACGCTCATGGGGGCTTGGACCTGGATTTCTGTCTGTAATGCTGATTTCCTTGTAAAGCTGCTTTGTGACAACACCTGTTGTAAAAAGCGCTATATAAATAAACTTTGCTTGCTTGCCGAGCTCTGAGGCACGAATACAAAGGCTATTTACAGTGAGGCCCGGGTTAGAGGAGGCATCATGACCAAAAACTGGAAACTGGACAGAGGATGGGATACTGGACAGAATGGGAGATGGAAAACTTTAGGGGGTCTCGGTGCAATGGACATTGGTTTAAAATTTAAAAATAGCTTATTGTAAAATGGTAGCACAGGCAAGAGAGGTGCAGTGTGGGTGGGGGACACTAGAAGTTGGTGGAAAAAGAAAGGAAAGGCAAGAAAAAATGTTCCATACGACAAATTAATATATGGCGATTTTACTTTTAAATATGCAAAGCTTAAGATTGACTGGTGTAACTTTTCTAGTAAAAAGATCTATAACGTTATAAGCGAACACATCTATGGAGGTCTCTATCAACACAAACATCTCAATGAAACAGAGAGTAAAATATGTATCAGAAACATAGCATAGCATGGCTAATCAGTGTGGGTCGATTAGCTGTACAATGTGTTGTTAAGCGGAGCTGCTACGTTACCACGAAATTATGTCCAGCTGCTAACTGTAATGAAGATGAGACTATTGAACATCTGTTAATTCATTGTGAACGATCTGTGGATGTGTGGAAAAGGCTAAAAGCTCTGGGTGTTAAATTCG
Source organism: Colossoma macropomum (assembly GCF_904425465.1). Taxonomy (NCBI): domain Eukaryota; kingdom Metazoa; phylum Chordata; class Actinopteri; order Characiformes; family Serrasalmidae; genus Colossoma; species Colossoma macropomum. The sequence continues at coordinate 33,889,016 of NW_023494807.1, forward strand.
ATATAAATGTTAAGTCTATAATGTTTGGAAATTTTGAGGAAAGATTGTCAAAGAATGTTAAAGATTTTTATTGGTTGATTTTATTAGCAACTGTAATAATGGTAAATGATGTAAAATAGTAATACAACAGACGCAAATTCCTGCAGAAGTTGTTTTTAAACAGATAACTTTTAAACTGAAACGACTGCGAACAATGGACAGAAAATCAAAATATCCCTGGGCTCTGCTGGACTTCTAATAATTCTATAATTTTCTCATTTAAATTAATTGTAAGTTTGTGTATTATTGTATTTTAGATGGATTTGTTGTGTTTGTGTGTACAATGGTATTCATGTGACTTTGTATTGTTTTTTTTGTTTTTTTTATATGTATGTAATTGAAATATTTAATAAAGTTTATTTAAAAAGGAAAACTGGACTGGATGGGAGATGTGACACCAGACTGGAAAGAAGACAGGACACTAGACTGGGACAATAATTAAACTGGGTAAACTCCTAGGCCGGGCAGGGAACTGGAAGGGTGGCCGGGCAGAGGGGCAAACGTCTGTGCAAGCAGCTGCCACATCCTGAGCAGCTGGGGTACAACAACCATGGGGGTTGTGCAGGTGAAGTGGCCAAAAGGTCAGGAGGCTCATCAGCTTACAGGTCCAGAGGCCTAGCACGGCCAGCTGGAGGATCTGGAGGCTCGGCAGCAGCAGCCGATGGGTCAAAAACAAATGCACATAGATGGATGGATGGATGGATGGATAGATGAATAGATAGATAGATAGATAGATAGATAGATAGATAGATAGATAGATAGATAGATACTTTATTGAGCCAAAGGAAATGTAGCAGCCAGTAGCACTCACACAAAACAGCACAGTTATCATAATAAGGGTGGTACAATATAAAAAGAAGAATATATACAAAAAATGTATCTACAGGCGTGTATACAACTAGAAACATACAAAAAAATATGCAATAAGATCCATCCTGAGATAAAAAAGGCAGTCAAGTCAAAGGTTTGCACAGCGTTGTTCAGTGTGAAGCTCCATGGTGGTCGAAACGGTGCAGATCAGCCAACAGAGATGGAGTTTTGATGACTCTAAGCTCTGGTGGCTCCCACGTGGCAAACGTCACTCAGGGGCTCAAGTAAAGGGAAAGAGAGAGAGAGAGAGAGAGAGAGAGAGAGAGAGAAATTGATTATCAGGACAGGCCCATTTATAGAGAGATATTAGTGAGTTAATAGTGCAACA
>NW_023494807.1:33895252-33912752 GCF_904425465.1 Colossoma macropomum
AATGTGAAGGAAAGCGGAATATTTCTGTGGAGGTGGAGAGAAAAGATGAACGAGGGTTTTGTCGCATTCCCGTCAGTTTTCCCGCGTAATTACTTAGTTTGCCAGTAGTTACTCTATTGTGTAGGTAACAGTAAGGCTTGTAGTAAAATAAGTTATACAAATGTGAACTTATTCATTTATATATATATATACAAAAATGGTGGTACATATGGAAAGAACTATGAAACTGCATCAAAAATATAAATGCAAAACTTTTTTTCTTTTTATTATTGTTGTTTATGACATGAACAAAAATTAAATGAGTAAGTAAAAGTTGGCCTTAGGCTAATACTGAAGTGCCAGTGAGCACAGGTAGGTTAGGAGCTTAGCCTCAGGCTTACAGTGTTGATAGAGTAAATGATAGTAGTTTACAGTGAGTAGCAGTAGCTATGGAGCCTCCTCATTTATTAATTTATTTACATATATATGTGGATTTGGTGTCTCTGACATAAGTATGTTTTTTTTTTTGTTTTTTTTGTTTTTTTTTAAAGTATGGTGTATGTATGTATAGTTGTGCGTTTGGATGGGAAAAGCTGCAAATAAATTGCCCTTTTTGGGATGAATAAACTACTCTGAACTGAACTGAGATCTTTAGTGCTCTGTTGGACTTATGATGAAGCTATAAAATTAAAATCAGGTACAGAACCAGGCTTTAAGCTCATATTGTAGTTAGAGCAGGCCAAATTAGTCTTACAGCTAGGCCTCAAGCTTAACATGTATTTAGAGAAATAGTAAATGTACAGTTAGGCCTTTTCTGAGGGTTATGGTGAAGTTAGTTAAAGTAAAAGTAGATTTAGGGCAAGACCTTGACCGTTGCTGAGGTCAGAGTAAGGTGATGACCCCACCTTGCCCATCCCAAATATTTCAAATCTTTTGAGTTACACACCATTATCTCCAACTTTCATGATTACTTTGAACACCATTATATCCAAACCTTACATAGATAATATTTTATTATCTTTCACATCATTATTAATGTCAGTAGTTTTTCTTATTAAAAATGATTCCATTATTTCCAAACTAAGAAGTAAAATATATTTTCAAAGATAATCAAAGATAAACTTTATTTTTTTTGTGTATTACTGTTATTCAGTACGGTTGTAACTAAGTCTCTCTGCGTGTGTGCTTTTCTCCTTCAAAGACTGTGTAGTTCTTAGATGGAACAAACAGGTTCTTCTCTGTGTGTGTGCTTCTCCCAGATGAGGCCTACTTGGCACACACCACTGCACTTTGCATTCACAAGCAGGGTCCCTTACACACACAAACACACACACACACACAAACACACAGGGAGAGAGCTGCACATGACACAGAGAGCCATACGGTAAAATATAATAATATAATAATGTTTTCCATATGAGCTTGGGGTTATTTCCTACTTGTCAAATCAAAGTCCATTTACATTTTGTACAACAGCACATCAGCAGAGAGCCGGGTCTGGCCCCGCCGGTGTTGTGCCGAATTCCGACTCCCTGGCAGAATCCGACTCCCCCTCGCGTGCACGCGCTTCACATAATCGTGTGGCCGTTACGGACTGCACTCAGGATATTTTAGGTTATTTCTGTGTGTAAACAACACTTTAATTTTCCTTCACAGCAAACAACACAACAGGATCTAAAGCCAAACAAAGACTCTCACCGCGATGGTTTAGTTTAATATTACGAAATAAAATTGTTGTTGCTGTACTTGAGAACTGGTGGGACTGAAAGCCTTTCAGTCATAATGATAAGTATTACGACACATTAAACACAGCTTTAAACCTCTGCCTGGAGCACTAAAGCTCACATCTGATGACCTGACGCTGCAGCATTAGCTGACTTTTTTTTTTTCTTGCCATTATTCAGCAACCAGACTTTCATTGCTTTCATAGGACAAATGAACAAATTAGTATCCATTACTTCATAAAAGAGCTGCCTATAATTAAAAATTGTAGTAATAATAATTGTTGTAATGGTATAATTTAAGATTCATTTTGGTTGAAAAGTCAGCAGCGTTTACAGTCAGAAGGTGTGAACCTATCAAAATCGTGCCCCTCTCATCTCTGGGGATGCATTATGACTGGAACGATTAACTTATTCTGATGGCTTCTGGTTCATAGATTACAGCATATAAAGCATATGTCTCTAAATTCAACAGGGGGGATTTTACTGGGGGGAGTAGAATTTTGGCAGTATTATTTTTGACATCTGCCGAAATTATACTCCCCCTCTGATCTCAGCACTGCAAGGTCTGAATGACATCTTCTTCATTTCGCTAGCATGTCCTGGGCTGTAGATTGTGTCCTGAAATGTATTTTATTCTAGGTTCTTGAGGGAGTGAAGGACAGAGAAACAGAAAATACCTCAAGAGAAAACCTTCTTTTATTATTTATACTGTACATGTTTGTATGTAAAACACACCATAAAAAATGTGCACAACTGCTTATTGCAAATAAAACATCTCCCACTACAAACATCCAAAAGAACATAAACTAAAAATGTAAATTAGCTACTTAAATATGCTCAATATTTACACTATATTTACACTGTTACTGTAAATGAAACAATACAGTTTTATGATTAGTAATTACCCAGTTTGTGTCTTCTTGGGCATTTTGCCTTTCTCCACAGAAGTAACACAAATCACTCAGGTCATCTAATAAAACATCATGCCATGTGACAACATAAACACAGATGTTATCATTGTTGATAAATAGGGGTGTTTAGTCAATCTCAGAATAACAGAAGTATTAAACTGTTTCAGATTCTTGTTTCAATTATTACTGCTTTCTACTAGTTTACACTCGTAGGCCTAGAGGTACCCTTACCAGTTTTTTGAAGGAGTAAAATGGCTATTTCCCTTCTTATGTCCTCCATACCCTTGACACTTGTGGAAAAGGAAATAGGCTTGTCTTTCAGGATGCGTTTGACAAACTGTAAAACAAAAACATAATGAAGTTTTTATTGTGACTGAGAATTAAGTTTTTTTCACTGAGGAAATCAATGTTATGCACTGCACATTCTGACACTAATAAACCATGTATTTTAAAATAAAACTTGACAGTGCTTAGAACCGAGGTGCAAATTTGGTCTGACTTGTTGGGGGGTTCAATGTCAAGAGGCTGTAGCTTACATACAGTAAAATATTCAAACATAAAACTGAGTAAACAAAATACAATTACACTTCATTTTGCAATTTCATGCTTTTTATGTCAATATTTAAACACAAAACAAATAATGTCAAGTCAAATTTATTTGTTTAGCGCTTTTTATAACTGATGTTGTCACAAAGCAGCTTCACAGAAATCCATTAAGGACAAAGTTTTAACATGAAATGTAAATCCTCCAGGTGAACAAGCCAGGAAAAACTCCCTCAGAGCTGAGGAAGAAACCTTGGGAGGAACCAAGGCTCACATGGGGGGACCCATCCTCCTCTGGTCAAACTACCTACAAAATTATTATACTACTAATATTAATAGTAGTAGTAGTAGTAATAGTAAGGAGTCCACTTCAGTGTAGGGTGGGCAGCTGGTCCAAGGCAGGTGGCGGTGACTGGGGCGTGGGCAACTGGTCTGAAGCTGGTAGCAGGAGAGCTCGACAGACAATCATCCATCAGTGTTCAGCCGGACAGGTGGGCAGTCGTTTACTCGGAAAAAAGGTAGGGAGATGGAGTTAGTATGTATATATATATATATATATATATATATGTGTGTGTGTGTGTGTGTGTGTGTATGATGTTCATAAGGTAGATATCTAAAACTTGAATTAATTAAGCCTTCATAATCACATTATCATAGACATTATCATAAACTGATCATTAGTGCATAGGACTTACTTTCACATTTTTTGAGTCACGTTGATTAACACATTAATAAACTACTTATAACATCTAAAATGTTAGTCCTTATTTGTTTTCATTTGTTAATTATTAATTGCTACGTTACTTAACCATTTAGTAATGCTTATTACTCTTACGTACAGTGAGCAGATGCACTGTTATTGTGAAGTGCCAGCCTTCTCCTCTTAAAATTATGCCAAAGAGAATCTGAAACAGTGTTAAAAATAGAAACTATGTTCCCAAAAAGGAAACTTACTACGTATTTGTTTTATGGATTTTTAACTGTTGTTTCAAAACAATCTGAAGCAACCAATAAATGACATACAATATATTGTAATTGTTCATTAGCCATAAATATAACTAAAACTAAAATCAATTATAAGACACCAATACTGACATACTGGTATAAAAGAATACAACACAGAGCAATAGCAGCTACAGAATAATTCAACAACTCACTAGTTTTACTGAAAAGTACATCTCAAAATGAATACCTGAATAGTAAGTCTGCAATTTGAGGTGTCAATTATGACCGATGTCTTACCTCACTTTCAATCTGCATATTAGGAGCAGTCCGACGTATATCTGCAAAGTAAATTTTGTATGGCCCTATTTTTTCAAGAGCACATACACGTCTTTCCCTTCCCATGCTTCAGTCAGACCTGTGAAATTTAAAGTAAAAAGATTAACGTAAATGAACACATATTTCCTTTTACATGATATGAAACAGGGAACAAAAGAAAAGGAAAATAATAATGACATGAAATTTTGTTTTAGTAAAACTATAAACATACATTGATATGTGTCAATATTAGATTGTGCTGCTGGTGTGCCAACATCGTCTGCTGGGATGGCAGCTGCTTGTATGGTAGATGACAAGAAGAGAGCAGGAGAGACAGGCTACACTGACAGGAGAGGCTGTGGTAGCTGTAGAAACTGTGTGGCCTGCAGGGGCTTGAATGGCAGGTGCTCCTGTGGAGGTGGATTCTTGCTTGCTGTCTGAGGCAAGAAAAAAAAGTCAGCTAATGCTGCAGCGTCAGGTCATCAGATGTGAGCTTTAGTGCTCCAGGCAGAGGTTTAAAGCTGTGTTCAATGTGTCGTAATACTTATCGTTATGACTGAAAGGCTTTCAGTCCCACCAGTTCTCAAGCACAGCAACAACAACAATCGTTTTTATTTCGTAATATTAAACTAAACCATCGCGGTGAGAGTCTTTGTTTGGCTTTAGATCCTGTTGTGTTGTTTGCTGTGAAGGAAAATTAAAGATAAAGTGTTGTTTACACACAGAAATAACCTAAAAAAATCCTGAGTGCAGTCCGTAACGGCCACACGATTATGTGAAGCGCGTGCACGCGAGGGGGGAGTCGGATTCTGCCAGGGAGTCGGAATTCGGCACAGCATCGGCCTCATGCGTGTGCTTCACTCGCTCCAGCAGAGCTGGTTTTACTAATGGTCAGCGAGGCGCTCGGTCGCTGGAAGTTCGCCCACGTCCTCGAGGCTCTCCCCGAACGCGCCGTTGAGCTCTCCGAAAGTTCACGCCGCCGTTTGCCGGCGTTTTCCACCGATTATCGCGCCAAATACGCCGTCTCTCGTTCGGAGCGGCGACCGCCCGGCGCCCTTTGGAGAGCGCTCTGTAAAACGAGGCGTCGCTGCGCGCCCATTCCTGGACTCAGGACACACAGCAGAGCCTCTTCTAGAGGAGCGAGCCGCTGGACGCTCGCCGAGCGGCGCTTTCGCTCGTATTTTACCCGATAAATGCCACGAGAAAACACAGATCTGAGCGCGTCACTGAGGCACGGCCGCAAAGCCCGCCTGGTTGAGTCTACCCCGTTCTCATGTGCCTTTTAAGGGGCCGGCTCCCCGCCTGAGAGGGAGGTTCCTCTGAACAGTGCAGTCTGAGCTCATTGTCGCTCCGCTCGCAGCAAAAGCAGAACGATGGCAGAAGTCGCTCCCGCTCCAGCCGCCGCGCCGGCCAAAGCTCCCAAGAAGAAAAGTGCCGCCCGGCCCAAGAAAGCCGGCCCCAGCGTCGGCGAGCTTATCGTCAAGGCTGTTTCGCAGTCCAAGGAGAGGAGCGGCGTGTCTCTCGCCGCCCTCAAGAAAGCCCTGGCTGCCGGCGGCTACGACGTGGACAAGAACAACTCCCGCGTCAAGCTCGCCGTCAAGAGTCTCGTGACGAAGGGCACTCTGGTGCAGACCAAAGGCACCGGCGCGTCGGGCTCCTTCAAGCTCAACAAGAAACAAGCCGAGGCCAAAAAGAAGCCAGCGAAGAAAGCAGCGGCCAAACCCAAGAAGGCGGCCGCCAAAAAGCCCGCCGCGGCCAAGAAGCCCAAGAAGGTAGCGGCGAAGAAGCCCGCGGCCGCCAAGAAATCGCCCAAAAAAGCCAAGAAGGTAGCGGCGAAGAAGCCAGCGGCCGCCAAGAAAGTCGCCAAGTCTCCCAAGAAAGCCAAGAAGCCGGCGGCCCCGAAGAAGGCGGCCAAGAGCCCGAAGAAAACAAAGGCCGTCAAGCCCAAAGCAGCGAAGCCCAAGGCGGCGAAAAAGGCCGCACCCAAAAAGAAGTAAACGTGCCGTTCACCTTCATGTCCTGTTTCTCTTATTGAAAAAACGGCTCTTTTAAGAGCCACCCACATTTTCCTCTCAGAGTTAGATTCTCCTTCGTGCTGCACTTAAAAACTAGTCACTACTAGTCAGTAGTGATTTTATTGGAAAGCGCCAGGTTCGATATAATAATCCATTTGCTATTTGCATTTACATGGATGAGAATCGGAGCGGGAATGGGGTAGAAAAACAGCGACTTTCTTTCTTTGTTTCCTTCTTTGTCTTTATCTCTTTCTCTCTCAGTTCAGTTCAGGTTTACGTTACTGACATGACAAATTTGCATTTGTATTGTTAAAGCACAGAAAAAAATATATAACAAAAGTTATATATACAATAATAGTAATAATAATAAGTACAAAACCAAAATTGATAAAACAAGAGAAAGTTTAATTATTAAGTATTTACAATAATTAAAAACCTATTTAATATGTGTCTGCAGCACATAATTTATCTTTATCTCCCAAAGGATCTTCTGTTATTTGTTATTTTTCTTTCTCACACACACACACACGAAGGGGAGGGGGAGAAGCAGAGGGCTTGGAGATGAGCGGTGGGCGGACCCTAAACTTGATGACACTAATATTATTGGTTGTTGGAGGTCACGGCATTGTAGCCAATAGAAACGTAGCAGCTTTGCCTTTATGAAGAGCGATCGGAGGTCGTTGACTTTTATTTCGATTTAGTTCAACAAACTGAAGGGAATTGCAAAATGAGTGGAAGGGGAAAAACCGGAGGTAAAGCTAGGGCCAAAGCCAAGACTCGCTCCTCCCGCGCCGGGCTGCAGTTCCCGGTGGGCCGTGTTCACAGGCTGTTGCGCAAAGGTAACTATGCCGAGCGCGTCGGCGCCGGCGCTCCCGTCTACTTGGCTGCTGTGCTGGAGTATCTGACCGCTGAGATCCTTGAGTTGGCCGGTAACGCCGCTCGCGACAACAAGAAGACCCGTATCATTCCTCGTCATCTGCAGCTGGCTGTTCGTAACGATGAGGAGCTCAACAAACTGCTCGGAGGAGTGACCATCGCTCAGGGTGGAGTGCTGCCCAACATTCAGGCTGTACTGCTGCCCAAAAAGACCGAGAAGGCGGCTAAGACCAAATAAACGTTTTTCTTTTTCCTGTTAAATTGCAAATAACCAAAGGCTCTTTTAAGAGCCACCCACCTTAACAACAAAAGTGCGGTTTTCTATTTCTTTCTCTCCTCTCATGCAAAAAAAGCGGCGGTCTATCGATTGTTACAGGTTGTGTACATTGGGATAAAATAAAAGAATCAAAGCATCACCACGTCCCACGATTGAATACTGAATAAAACTTAAAAGCTACTCGAACACAAGACGAATAAACAGACCTGAATAAATAGCGAGTGAAATAACAGGCGTTATTAATCTGAGTTACATTACACCGGACGTGTAAAAAAAAAACAAGAATGTGGTTCAGGAGCCCGCCAAGGCGTTGGGGAGTGTCTTGTTATTTGAAAATGTGCGCGTGGCAAACGACGCCCAATAGCGTTTAGCCAACGCGTGGGCAGCCGTCCAATGGAAGGCGGGCACATTCAAGACGTCCAATGAGCTGCGCGCAGCTCGAACCCTTAAAACGGCCGAGATATGCGCGCGAAGTTATTATACTTCTTTGTTAGAGAAGAATAGAGTTTGACAACATGGCAAGAACCAAGCAGACCGCCCGTAAGTCCACCGGTGGCAAAGCCCCGAGAAAGCAGCTGGCTACTAAAGCTGCTCGTAAGAGCGCCCCGGCCACCGGCGGCGTCAAGAAGCCTCACCGTTACAGGCCCGGTACCGTGGCTCTGAGGGAGATCCGCCGCTACCAGAAATCCACAGAGCTGCTGATCCGCAAGCTGCCCTTCCAGCGCCTGGTGCGGGAGATCGCTCAGGACTTCAAGACCGATCTCCGCTTCCAGAGCTCTGCCGTCATGGCCCTGCAGGAGGCTAGCGAGGCGTACTTGGTGGGTCTGTTCGAGGACACTAATCTGTGCGCCATCCACGCCAAGAGAGTCACCATCATGCCTAAGGACATCCAGCTGGCCCGCCGTATCCGCGGAGAGCGCGCATAAATTAAACGGCGCGCTCCCAGGTTTCCCCAAAACACCCCAAAGGCTCTTTTAAGAGCCACCTAACTGTTTCAGTCCAGAAGAGTAACTGTCCCAGTCAACCCGAGTTCATTTACGTGCTGTGTGAGGAGTGTCCGTAGTGTAGTGAAGTAGTTGAATGATGTGTGTAATACGGACATGTGACACTGGCTTTCTGCCAAGAACTACAAACACCAAAAATATATATATATATATGTATATATATTACTGAACGTCCAAGAGCAGTCTGTTTAAGTTCTGCTGCTAATTTTTATACACATACAAATCTGTAGGTGTGTACATGGGCTTATACATTTATATAACTAGTTCATAGTGCTACAATACCTACACGATAGAGTAACTACGGGCAAAGAAATTGCGCGGGAAAATGAACCGGAATGCGGTAAATCCCTAAGTAACATTTTTCCTCACCTCAGAAAAACACCGTGCTTTCACTCACATAACGGAAAAAGCTCTTTAAGCGGAAACGTGGGGGGGCTCTTAAAAGAGCCATTGTGTTTATCGTTGATCGAGTCGAGCGTTTAACCTCCGAAGCCGTGCAGGGTTCGTCCCTGACTCTTCAGAGCGTAAACCACATCCATGGCGGTGACGGTCTTCCTCTTGGCGTGCTCGGTGTAGGTGACGGTGTCCCTGATCACGTTCTCCAGGAACACCTTGAGCACGCCGCGCGTCTCCTCGTAGATCAGACCCGAGATACGCTTGACGCCGCCACGGCGAGCCAGACGGCGGATAGCCGGTTTGGTGATGCCCTGGATGTTATCGCGGAGCACTTTACGGTGACGCTTAGCGCCTCCTTTACCCAGACCCTTACCGCCCTTTCCTTTTTTTTTTAGAAACTTTATTTAGTTAGCAACAATTCAACATATAAACAGACAGAGCATAAGAAAGACAGCATATACATACACATACCTTAACACCCTACAATTCAAAAATGTCCCACAAGTCAGCGTCTTTGAATGGCGTGTTCAACGTCCGCAGTCTCTTTAGTTCAATTCTAATTTGTTTAAAAACGTTCCTGCTGGACACGAATTGTTGGTCTATGGTCATCCGACATCTTGTTTTCCAAAGTTTAGACTTTACAATAGTGATGATAAACCACAAGAACTCATGTTTCCTATTATCTACTTTTTCATCAAAAATCCCATATATTATAGATTTCATATGTATACTTATTTCTAAACCCATATCCTTAACCATCTCCCACACTTCTTAAGAGCGATAACAGTTGAATAAAAAATGGTCTAAAGTCTCTTCTTCTTGGCAATTTGGCATGGGGCATAAAGTGGTTTTCACAAAGCAGCTCCATCTTACTACAGCTCTCACTGGCAGCCTTCTTACGGCCATCAGCCATGAGAGATCTCCCTGTTTGTCAGAAAGTTTTTTACACAGAAGATTTTTAATACACCTGTCATTTTCTTCTCCTACAAGATTTCTAAATTCTACCTTTGAGCCGTACTCTTCATCAGTTATTAACCCATATATCTTTTTATTTGAATCATTAATCCAATCAATATCTAAATGTTTGTATTTGTTTATAAAATCACCATATAACAACTTATAATAGGGTACTGATGTTCTAGCACGACCCTTTTTTTGTTTCCAATTGGTAATATTTCCAATCCAATCTGCTTGTCTATTTATACCATTTGCAATGATTTTACACACAGAGATTTTGGTTTTAATGGCGATATCTATGGCTCCTAATCCCCCCAAATCTTTCCTCTTATATAGCAAATTTCGTTTTGTTACTTCTCTAGTGGAATCCCATATAAAATTACAACATAATTTATTCACAATTTTGAGCCATTTATCTGTAGGTGGAAATATGCAAGATAAAAATAAAATTTTTGATAAAATATAAGTCTTAACTATATTTATTCTAGTTTTATAGCTTAAATCACAATTTTTCCATTTACTCACTTCTTCTTTTATAACTTCTACTTTTCCATTCCAATTATTCTCGACACAATCTTTATTGTTTATACAAATTCCTAAAACCTTTAAATTTTGAGTTTCTGGTATATTAACCACAAACTTATTTTCAGGATTCCCTATCCAAACACATTCAGATTTGGAGACATTTAGTCTTGCTCCTGATACTTGTTCATACATTTTAAAATGTTCAAATATTGCATCTAATTCATTTTTAGATTTAATAAAAACAGTTATGTCATCTGCATATGCAGAGATCACAACTTTCCTTCCACCTACAGTTACTCCTTTTAAACGCTCATCGTTCCTAACTTTTGTGATCAAAGGACTTATTGCCAATACATAAAGAGCTGCGCTAAGAGGGCAACCTTGCTTTACACCCCTCATAACTTCAAAGGAATCTGTCAAATTGCCATTCACATTAATCTGTATATTGCTTTTGGCATATAAACACATGATCATTTTAATAAAATTATCAGGAAAATGATACATTCTAAACACTTCCCATAAATAAGTTCTAGAGACATAATCAAAAGCTTTTTTCTGATCAAGAGTAACAATATAAAAACTTTCACCACTCTCATATACCAGTTCTCTTAAAGTGTTCAAATTATCCCACATAGCTCTCCCTTTAATAGCACATGTTTGCTCTTTAGCTATGATTAAATACAAAATATCATTTAATCTATTCATTATTACTTTGGCAAAGATCTTGTAATCAACATTCATCAAAGTAAGGTGTCTCCAGTTGTTAATATCACTGGCATCACCCTTTTTATACAATAATGATAATACCCCATCATAAAACGTGTCATACATATAACCTTTTCCAATACCTTCATTAAACACCCGTGTAAGTAAATTAGATAAGTCGAAAATACACATTTGATAAAATTCCGAGGGCAAGCCATCTTTCCCAGGAGATTTCCCAGTGTTTAGCTGTTTAATGGCAGACACTACTTCACTTTCTATAACCTCATCTCCCAAATGATCAAAATAATAATTATATTTAAAGTTCAAAAAGGACTTTAACATGTTAACATCTATTTCTATTTCTTGATACATTTCCTCACAAAGCTCTTTTATTGTATGTCTAACTTTTCCTGATTCGGTAATAATAATACCACTTTTATCTCTGATGCTAGTAACACAAGATCTTTGCTTTTGTTTTGAAAACAGATGAGATATTTGAGATGGATTCAAAGTTTCATCAAGATGAACACCAAGTTTAATCTGCAATTTCTGTAAATGTTCATTATTCATAACATCAATTTCATCCTTTAATTCACGTAAACTATTTTCTTCAACTGCAGTTATGCATGGTTTTAATTTCAAGTTAATATATTGCTCCATTATATGGTTATATCTCTCGTTTTTTTCCTGATTAATTAATTTGCTTTTATATTTAAAATAATTTTTAACACGTGTTTTTAAAATTTCCCATACTTCATACTTATCTTTGGTCAGAATATTTAGAGATCTAATTCTTGCAAGCTCATCTTTTAATTCCAACAAAATATTGGGATATTTTAAGATTTTTGTATTCAATTTCCAATAGTTGACACTTTTATCATTTAAAAAATTTATTGTAGATGTAACTGTCAAATGATCAGAATCTATAAGCATTTTAGTTTTATATGAAATTACAGTAAATTTTTTATTAACATAAATTCTATCTATTCTAGTTTTACATGTTCTATCAAACCTTGTAAAGTCTATACGATCAGGATAAACCATTCTAAATGTATCCTGCATATTGTATTCGTTCATTATTTGTTTCAAAACATTACCTTCTCTACCGATTTTACTTGACCTTTCTGCTATTCTGTCTCTCTCATCTGTAATTGTATTAAAATCACCACAGACAATTACATAAAATCCTACACATAGCAAAGTTTTAATTTTATTAAAAAGCTGCATTTTTCTAACTCTATCTTGGGCTGTATATAAATTTATTATTCTAATTTTTTTTCCAAATAAAAACACATCAACAAACATTAACCTGCCTGGAATAATTTCTCTTAATTGGATAACGGCAACATTTTCAGAAAAGAAAAGGATTCCTATTCCATCTGCTTTACTTTCACCTATTGAAAGAAAGGACTTACCCTTCACCCATAACTTTTGTACTTCAGCAACATCTTTAAAAGTAGACAACCTTGTTTCCTGAATACACAATATGTCTAATTTCTCTCTTAACAATATATTAATTTTTTTAGATCTATTTAAGGCAGATTGAATACCACGAACATTGCAAGAAGCAACAAGTAAATTATAAAAAGGCATGCATGATACATCAGTTCTCAACTTTTTTTCTGATTTTTTTTCTTCTTCTTTACAGCATTACCTTCAGTCTCAGTCGAGGAGTTCAGCTTCCGTTTCTCATTTTCAGCTTTCAGAACTTCTGGATCCTTTCCAGTTGTCTTTTCAATATCCATTTGTTGATCCTCTGTGTACTCGTCCGGTGCTTTCTTTCCTTTTTGTGACGGTTCCTTCTTTTCTTCCTCCGAAGACTCACTAAAATCTCCACTCTCTGATGAGTCACTTGACGAGTCGCTGTCCGAGCTCTCATCCGGGCTTGATTCGTCATCCGCTTCTGAAGTCTCCATTTGGGCTGCTTCCTCTTTAGATTTTTTTCCTTGGGCATGTTTGGAAGCTTCCTTTCCTTTCTCTACATCCTTGGCAGAAATTGTAACTGCACCTTGAGCTTGACCACTCAGCATCTGGACTGTAGCATCCACTGACAATTCTGTTGCTGCACCAGTTTCCGCACGCTGTAAGTTGTCATGTCTTGGAACACTCGGCTTTTGCTTGGATTTATTGGCGTAGGATTTAGGGCATGTGAAGAAAATGTGCCCCACGTCTCCACACAAAGTGCAGGTGGCAGTGTTTCCACATTCCATAGCCTTATGGCCAAATCCTCCACACTTCCAGCATTTCGTTTCCAGACATTCTTTAGCCTGGTGTCCGGTAGACTGGCACACATAACATGAGGAGGCTTGACCTTGATAGCTAATTTTGCCGTTGTAAGGGCCAAAGGAAACAGAATTTGGGATGGGCATCATCTTGCCTTCAGCATCTTTGCGGAGTTTTACTTGATATTTCCTAATCCCATACCACATTCCAAAATTATCCACAGGTTTAACTGCGGGCTTTAAGACATCACAGAATCGTTTTAGGTACAGTTCAACATCATAATCAGAAATGCGTCCAGTCCAGAACTTGATAACAAGTGTCTTAACATCCAGGTTTGCAGGGGAAAATACTTCAAAATCCTTCCAAGCATGTTGGTTGGAAGAGTGCAGCTCAAGGAACACATGTAAAGCTTTTTCTGTGTTGAAACAAATTTCAAACTCTTTTCGATTCGGTAGACTTATGAAAGAATAAATGTCCTGTAAGGTGATCCACTGGGACTGAAAAAGGAGTTCACCAACATAGTTACGGTCTGGTGGTTCTCCAAGTCCGATATATTTCAACTTAACCCAATATTTGATGAAGCGATCGCTGAAGGCTCCACGAGACGCCATTGCCGCGTCGAGACCTTCAGCGTAATAAGACGAAACTTTGTGCCTTAAAAGTCCACAAACAGGAAGAAAATCCAAAATGTAAGAGTAGGAAACAGGGACCGCAGACACCGCGAGGTGCTGCGGTCAAAAAGACCACACTAATTCTCTTCTTTAAACTTTAATTTCCTCCCTTTCTTTTTTACACTTCAATTTCCTCCTTTTCTTTAAGAAACTTTATTTGGTTAGCAACAATTCAACATATAAAACAGACAGAGCATAAGAAAGACAGCATATACATACACATACCTTAACACCCTACAATTCAAAAATGTCCCACAAGTCAACGTCTTTGAATGGCGTGTTCAACGTCCGCAGTCTCTTTAGTTCAATTTTAATTTGTTTAAAAACGTCTCTGCTGGACACGAATTGTTGGTCTATGGTCATCCGACATCTTGTTTTCCAAAGTTTAGACTTTACAATAGCGATGATAAACCACAAGAACTCATGTTTCCTGTTATCTACTTTTTCATCAAAAATCCCATATATTATAGATTTCATATGTATATTTATTTCTAAACCCATATCCTTAACCATCTCCCATACTTCTTGAGAGCGATAACAGTTGAATAAAAAATGGTCTAAAGTCTCTTCTTCTTGGCAATTTGGCATGGGGCATAAAGTGGTTTTCACAAAGCAGCTCCATCTTACTACAGCTCTCACTGGCAGCCTTCTTACGGCCATCAGCCATGAGAGATCTCCCTGTTTGTCAGAAAGTTTTTTACACAGAAGATTTTTAATACACCTGTCATTTTCTTCTCCTACAAGATTTCTAAATTCTACCTTTGAGCCGTACTCTTCATCAGTTATTAACCCATATATCTTTTTATTTGAATCATTAATCCAATCGATATCTAAATGTTTGTATTTGTTTATAAAATCACCATATAACAACTTATAATAGGGTACTGATGTTCTAGCACGACCCTTTTTTTGTTTCCAGTTGGTAATATTTCCAATCCAATCTGCTTGTCTATTTATACCATTTGCAATGATTTTACACACAGAGATTTTGGTTTTAATGGCGATATCTATGGCTCCTAATCCCCCCAAATCTTTCCTCTTATATAGCAAGTTTCGTTTTGTTACTTCTCTAGTGGAATCCCATATAAAATTACAACATAATTTATTCACAATTTTGAGCCATTTATCTGTAGGTGGAAATATGCAAGATAAAAATAAAATTTTTGATAAAATATAAGTCTTAACTATATTTATTCTAGTTTTATAGCTTAAATCACAATTTTTCCATTTACTCACTTCTTCTTTTATAACTTCTACTTTTCCATTCCAATTATTCTCGACACAATCTTTATTGTTTATACAAATTCCTAAAACCTTTAAATTTTGAGTTTCTGGTATATTAACCACAAACTTATTTTCAGGATTCCCTATCCAAACACATTCAGATTTAGAGACATTTAGTCTTGCTCCTGATACTTGTTCATACATTTTAAAATGTTCAAATATTGCATCTAATTCATTTTTAGATTTAATAAAAACAGTTATGTCATCTGCATAAGCAGAGATCACAACTTTCCTTCCACCTACAGTTACTCCTTTTAAACGCTCATCGTTCCTAACTTTTGTGATCAAAGGACTTATTGCCAATACATAAAGAGCTGCACTAAGAGGGCAACCTTGCTTTACACCCCTCGTAACTTCAAAGGAATCTGTCAAATTGCCATTCACATTAATCTGTATATTGCTTTTGGCATATAAACACATGATCATTTTAATAAAATTATCAGGAAAATGATACATTCTAAACACTTCCCATAAATAAGTTCTAGAGACATAATCAAAAGCTTTTTTCTGATCAAGAGTAACAATATAAAAACTTTCACCACTCTCATATACCAGTTCTCTTAAAGTGTTCAAATTATCCCACATAGCTCTCCCTTTAATAGCACATGTTTGCTCTTTAGCTATGATTAAATCCAAAATATCATTTAATCTATTCATTATTACTTTTGCAAAGATCTTGTAATCAACATTCATCAAAGTAAGGTGTCTCCAGTTGTTAATATCACTGGCATCACCCTTTTTATACAATAATGATAACACCCCATCATAAAACGTGTCATACATATAGCCTTTTCCAATACCTTCATTAAACACCCGTGTAAGTAAGTTAGATAAGTCAAAAATACACATTTGATAAAATTCCGAGGGCAAGCCATCTTTCCCAGGAGATTTCCCAGTGTTTAGCTGTTTAATGGCAGACACTACTTCACTTTCTATAACCTCATCTCCCAAATGATCAAAATAATAATTATATTTAAAGTTCAAAAAGGACTTTAAAATGTTAACATCTATTTCTATTTCTTGATACATTTCCTCACAAAGCTCTTTTATTGTATGTCTAACTTTTCCTGATTCGGTAATAATAATACCACTTTTATCTCTGATGCTAGTAACACAAGATCTTTGCTTTTGTTTTGAAAACAGATGAGATATTTGAGATGGATTCAAAGTTTCATCAAGATGAACACCAAGTTTAATCTGCAATTTCTGTAAATGTTCATTATTCATAACATCAATTTCATCCTTTAATTCACGTAAACTATTTTCTTCAACTGCAGTTATGCATGGTTTTAATTTCAAGTTAATATATTGCTCCATTATATGGTTATATCTCTCGTTTTTTTCCTGATTAATTAATTTGCTTTTATATTTAAAATAATTTTTAACACGTGTTTTTAAAATTTCCCATACTTCATACTTATCTTTGGTCAGAATATTTAGAGATCTAATTCTTGCAAGCTCATCTTTTAATTCCAACAAAATATTGGGATATTTTAAGATTTTTGTATTCAATTTCCAATAGTTGACACTTTTATCATTTAAAAAATTTATTGTAGATGTAACTGTCAAATGATCAGAATCTATAAGCATTTTAGTTTTATATGAAATTACAGTAAATTTTTTATTAACATAAATTCTATCTATTCTAGTTTTACATGTTCTATCAAACCTTGTAAAGTCTATACGATCAGGATAAACCATTCTAAATGTATCCTGCATATTGTATTCGTTCATTATTTGTTTCAAAACATTACCTTCTCTACCGATTTTACTTGACCTTTCTGCTATTCTGTCTCTCTCATCTGTAACTGTAATAAAATCACCACAGACAATTACATAAAATCCTACACATAGCAAAGTTTTAATTTTATTAAAAAGCTGTATTTTTCTAACTCTATCTTGGGCTGTATATAAATTTATTATTCTAATTTTTTTTCCAAATAAAAACACATCAACAAACATTAACCTGCCTGGAATAATTTCTCTTAATTGGATAACGGCAACATTTTCAGAAAAGAAAAGGATTCCTATTCCATCTGCTCTACTGTCACCTATTGAAAGAAAGGACTTACCCTTCACCCATAACTTTTGTACTTCAGCAACATCTTTAAAAGTAGACAACCTTGTTTCCTGAATACACAATATGTCTA
>NW_023494807.1:33917752-33967752 GCF_904425465.1 Colossoma macropomum
TGCAACATTGATTGTTTTTGAATTGCTTTGTTCAGTGCGACTAATTACGTCAGGTTTCACCATGTAAAGCCAGCCTGCACTTGTATGTATGTACGTATGTGTATGTATATGTATATGTACGTAAATGTATATAGCTTCTTAAAAAGCTTGTTACGTTGATGCCGGCTTGTTGTGACAGTAACCATTACTGCTTTATTTCAGAATAGATTAGTTTTTCGAGCTGTGCATGCGTGTGTAATGCCTACATGTGTAACCTTAGCATGTAAAACATTATCGTGTCTCTAACACCACCAATCTAACCAGGTCACTCTGGCTCTGCGCTTGTGAGGTAGTTTGATCTGTTTTGTCTTTGCTGCCCTTAACGATAAAAATACAATTTATCACGCAGCCCTACATTGAATAGTTTCCTGAGGAATCGTATTGGAATCATATCGAATCGTTGTGAGATATTACACTCTTGCTCTGTGTGCTGAGAATGGAATGATGGCATTACATACATTTGAAATACAGGTTGGGTCTCCTGCTCCTGCTCTTCTCATTGGGAGGTGTGAAGTCTCAGTTTTTATTTTCTGCTTTATTGTGTACAAAATTAAAAATCTGGTGCAGCCCAGAGAAGTATGGCTTCCAGTTTTGAGTCTTGGTTCCTCACAGTGCTCCTTCATGCCCCAACATTTCTGGGAAGCTGCTGGAGAGCTCCCTGCTTATTTCTATACTTTAATGAAATATTTACTTATCTGTAAAAGACAAACACCCTGCTGGAGAAGGTGGCGGCAGCTGTGGAGCAGCCAGCGTTCTACAGTGCCCTCTGGAGAAGCAACCGGACCAGTCCGGCCATGAGGCAAATATATGTAAATGACCTCTGTTCTGATTGGTTATCCTGTATTGTACCTCATAAAAGCAGTCTGGGCTAAAATAATCTGTATAACTGCAAAACAAATTTGTGCATCTTTTAGATAGAGACTATAACGATAGTGTGATATAATGATAGATGATGATTACATTCAGTGGTATGAGTTCTTTAAGTCAAGCTTTACTATTTTAAGTAGGAAATTCAGTTGATCAGTGATGCAAAAACACACACAAACACAAACAATACACTAGTAACAAAACACACAATAATAATTAACAATCATCAGATAAAAACTAAATTACAAACTGTTTCTTCACATCAACCATTGCTCTTCTGCTCTCAAACACACAAGCCCACACGCACAAAATAATGAGAGCATAATGTTTCTGAAACTGTGTTCCACACACAGCTGGCTTTATTCAGAATGCAGGCTTTATAATACAGGCACAAAATATTAACTCGTATATTTAATCAGTACTAATGTGTTTCTGATATTATGTCCATCTCTAAACAGTGCTCGTCCGTCTCCTGCCTGATTGAGCTCTGTGAAGTGATTGAGGTGATTCAGTTTTATACTGTGAGTGTATTCAGTGTGTATTCAGGTGGAAGCGGTCAGCACGTCTGTGCAGGACTCCAGTGTGTTAGTCCAGAGAAGCACACTTGGCCTCATCCTCTTCTGCTTCCCTTTTCACTTGAGTCAGATATGTTCCCCTGACCCAATCCTAACCCAAACCTAACTACTAACCACTAACCACTTAGAAACCAATTTAGACCATAGCAACCACCTAATAACTTTTTACTGCTTAGCAACCATTTGAGACAACAGGTTTTATCCTGGGCTGTGTGTCTAGCCTTATTTCATTTTACTAATTATATATTTATATTGTTGTTGTTTATTTTATTTTACACATTTTCTTTGTAGTGTTTTTTTTTTATTATTTTCTTGATTTTATTTATTTATTTATTTATTTTATATTGTTAATATTTTAGTAAAATGCTGTATGACTTTACGAAACTAAGAGTGGGACATCAACACACACAAAAAACTGGAATCATTGGAGGCTCAGATTAAAGCAATGCTGGAATGTCACACACAATTCTACACTCAAAAGACTTGTCTCAAGACAGCCCGCAAGGCGTCACATGTAGATGGTGTGTCCAGTTTACCCAGACTTGTGGAAGGTTAGGGGAAACATGATGCGCTAGGCAACAGGGCCACTTGCACCAGGGCAACTTCCTCACTGTGCAGAGATCACCTGAACCGGGCCAGCTCCATCTCCTCTCCTGCTCCTCTCTTGACCAACATTTTTGTAATTACCAAATCAAGCTCACAGACTTGGGTTTGAACTCTCATCTCCGTAACTGGATACTGGGCTTCCTGATGAGCGACCCCAGGTGGTGAAAGTAGGAAACAGTTTCTCTTCCACACTGACTCTGAGCACCAGGGCTCCCCAGGGATGTGTGCTCAGCCCCCTCTTGTGCTCCCTGTATACACATGACTGTGTAGCCAGACACACATCTAACATCATCTTCAAGTTTGCTGATGATACCACCATCCTAGGCCTCATCACTGATGGAGATGAAACAGCCTACAGAGACGAGGTCAGCGCTCTGTCAGAGTGGAGCCAACCTCTGTCTCAACATCAGCAAAACTAAGGAGATGATCGTGGACTACAGGAAGCTGCAGAGGGGTGGTCACTCTCCCCTGTTCATCAGTGGAGCCAAAGTGGACAGAAAGTCAGCAGTGTACACCTCACTGATGACCTCACCTGGTCCCTCCACACCAACACTATTGTGAGATCTGCCCGTCAGCGTCTCTTCTTCCTGCGCAGGCTCAGGAAGTTTGGTCTGCCTCCTCAGATCCTCACCAACTTCTACAGATGCCCCATAGAGAGCCTCCTTACAGGCTGCATCACTGTCTGGTACAGCAGCTGCACTGCCTGCGACCCTAAGGCCCTTAAAGGAGTGGTGAGGAGTAGTGATGAGTCCATCATAGGCAAGAAACTACCAGCCTTACAGGACGTCTACCAATCCAGCTGCCTCAGGAAAATCAAAAAGATTCGGTCAGACAGCGTCACCCAGCACACGGCCTGTTCACCATCCTGCCATCAGGCAGGAGATTCCACAGCATTCAGGTTAATGAACAGTCAGGCTTCTGAACAAGCTGTGAAGCTGTGAAGCTGTGAGCGTTTTACCCATTACCATTTCACCTGGTGTCACTTTGTTAGTATTCTTTATTATATCATATCAC
Organism: Colossoma macropomum; assembly: GCF_904425465.1. Classification (NCBI taxonomy): domain Eukaryota; kingdom Metazoa; phylum Chordata; class Actinopteri; order Characiformes; family Serrasalmidae; genus Colossoma; species Colossoma macropomum. Next base: position 33,920,854 of record NW_023494807.1, read on the forward strand.
TGCAGTGTTATGTTGATAATGATAAAATTGTGGTATATCTCAAAATACCATATAGCATATCTATATTTTTGGGGGAATACTGGTCTGGAAATGTCCCGCATGTGCCTCTCCACTGTGCATGTGTTTCAAACAAAACTTTATTGTTTTTTCAACAATATCTGAAGCATCCAGCAATGTATATGTAACCATTTCATATGATAGCTTACAGTGTGAGAGCTTCTAGATGCATTACATTCTTTAGACGTCTGGTTCCTATCACCACCACTGTGAACAATTCTGACTTGGTAAGATTCTCTAGAGTGTTTCACACCAAACCACTCTGAACCTCTCTGAACCACTGTGTTTACATCTTAAAGCTACACTATATTAGATTTGGGGATTCAGACACCTGTCTGGTCTCCCCGAATCTGTATTTACACTCACTGTCACATCTTGCCTTTAAAGAACTGTAGGAACTTTGTGTTTTATCTTTGATTTGTTGTTGTTGTTGTTGTTGTTGTTTTAGTGAATGAACCTGTGTAACACACTGTATCTGATGAATAAATATATACTAATGATAAAGTAAAACAGCTGAGGGAGAGTATATTACATAATTACACATTGCATAAAAGAACATTGAGCCACTGCAAATACGTCTGGCTGCTGTGGGTATATTAGATAAAAACTCATAATTTAATTTAGAAACCAAATGCTGTGCAATATGTCAAATTTAGTATCAGAGCATTAAAGAAAAAAGGGACTACTGTACAGTTTGTGGATGCTGGAACGTAGTGACCACGTCTCCTAAGTAAGAACACTAATAATACAGAAGGGTGATGAGTCAATCAAAGAGCAGGAATTATGCAGTGCTGAATTTTATTTGATATCAATCACAGCCCCGTTCACACACACATTTTTAGATCAAATAGAAACTGAAAACACGATCACAGTAACATTCTTTTATCTTTAATATCTGGGGCTCTCAAAGCTGAAGGGTTGATCCTTCTGTGGGCTTTTTGTCACACGCAGAAGGGTTCTCAAAGGAGCAGTTCAGATCAGATCAGGCTTTTGAAAGCACCTAAAACAAGAAAAAGATCCATTAGATCAAATTCAAGTGTCAAACTGACAGAAATGTTGGGCTACACTGGACCTGTTTACACCTCACATTAACATGCGTTTTGGTGATCGGATCTCGCTTGGATTGCGAATGGATGAAAAGCTTTCCACAGCACACACTGTGAGCAGATTACAATCGGGTCACTCAAAATTCGGAGGTGGTCAGAGACGGATCTTGACTACATTTAACACAACACAGAACATTATATTAGATATCTGAATGCAATTACATGAGCAGAAATGTGTCTGCTGAGTACTGACTTGTGGGGCGAAGGGACAAACAACAAAACAACTGTTTTATTTAATTAAAAACATTCCTGCACTCCAATCAGATGAAATGATCAGAGCCAGGCCTGTTTCCCGACAGTATCCCGACAGTGGGATAGGTTTTAGTGAAAAGTGTAATCGGAGTCCGGTCAAAGATTTTATATACGATCAGGACACAAAACACATGTAAATGCTAAATGTAAACAGACTCACTGTATTTTAGAAAGTAGAAAATAAAGAGACTCTGGGTGATGAACTTTCATTTGTTTTTGATTCATAACTTCAGTGTGAAACTTGGAAACAAACTTTTACTACAGAAGGTGGAAGAATGTTACTTTTGGAAGAAACTGCAGTTTAACCTAATGTTCATAAAGTGCACTGGGTGTCCTGTTAGCAGATCCACAGCTTTGTAAGTAAGAATCTCAAATTCTTCTCTAGTTTTCTTGAATCATCCCCAACCCTAACCTCAATGATTCTAAAATGCAGCGTTCATTCATTCTGCTGACTGTAATGGAAGTAACTATATGGATATGCAGTCAAATGCAAAATTTTTACTCAAATGTTTAATTTCTAAGTGAAAATAAGTTAACTCATTGTCGCTGTAGAGTGAAAGCATTTAAATGTGGCATTTGTTCTGCAAACTGTAGTGTACAATCTCGATGTATTTGCTGAAAAAATACAATATATAAAATATAAAAGAGGCTATAACTTATGCATAAGCATTTTTTTTCCAATGTGATAAAGTAAGTAAATAAATAGTCATTGTGCAATAAAATGGGTGTTAACATATTTTCAGTTAGGCCCTGTTCACACTGGCCCATAACATGCATACAGGTGATCTGATTGTAAGTGGACAGCACTAAGGGCAGGTGTGAATGGTGTACGGTACATCTCAGAGACATGCTGTGATCCGATCACCCAAAGCCCCTTCGGTGGTGGACAGCTAAATGTTTGACCACTTAACATTTACAGTGTGGACACTTAAGCATATTGATGCATCTTCAGCATTGAAGGACCACATTAATCAGCTGCATCATCACAGCAGAGACCAAATCAGCTGCGCAGCTTAATTTTCTTCTGCTTTACTGTTTGTTTACAGGTCATGTTTGTGGTTTATGTGGACTAAACATTGGAAACAGCCCTTTCATTTACACAAACATGGAATCATGCTGCATTTTTACATGACAACACACAGCGAGACATTGACGTAGTAAAAGTGGGTGGTACCTTCCTCCAGTCACTAAATCCAATCACACAGACATGCTAGGTCTGAGCAACTACAAGTCTCACTGTCCGCTAATGATCAGATCACTCGAGATGGATGTTGAAATTGAGTGTGAACAGGGCCATAGAAAATCAACTAAACGTGTGATTTGACCAGGGACACTTAAACTTTTGCATATGCAGCATGCCCTATGATCTAGCCTGTAATTTAAGATTCTGCACTGATTGATAATACAGCAGTTGTAAATTATAACGTTATAACACTCATCTGTCTTTCCCATTAATGTCCTCTAACACACCTTCCAGATTAGTAGCACCTTTTCTTTATTGCCTTTTGTTTGTTTTTTTTTCTTTATTTCTTCTTTTTTCCACCTTTTTCCTCTCTTATATATTAGTTGTTTTGTGCTAGTCAGTACGTGCTTCTCCTTAAAGGCACTGATCTTACTATGGATCACCACTAATAAAGTGTTAATGGTCCTCCAAGGTGGGGTGGGGTCAGAAAGATAAATAAATATAATCTGTACACCATGAACATAGCTTACACTCTATCCCAACACAAACCATACATTGAACAAATACAACACAATACATTTGATTTACTTCTTACTATGTGACTAATCTGAAGAAAAATCTGTAGAAAATCTTCTGAACTAAAACCGTTTCATTGGAATGTTCTTGTATGAAGAGATGCGAACATTAAATATCACTAATAGTCCTGCCTTAATTCATTTGAGTCATTTCATACAAGCTTGTGTCAGTTCGCTACACAAACACCATACGCTAAAGGTCGGGATCAATATTTATAGATTAAAAAATGCACAGTGGCTGACAAAAACCAGACTGTCAGGTACTCTTTTATAATAAAACAACATCAATAACAGCTTTCTATGACCAGCTACACAACGCAGAAAAAACAAAACTCACCAGTTTTGGCCTTTCGAGCACAGACAAAAGGACGTTTATAGTAGCAAACCAGATCATCCCAGGCTCCTGTAAGAATAGTGAAATATAAACTCATAATGAAAAAAAAACACAATATTCCAATGATTATAACAGCATAGTGGTGAAAATATGGCAATTTAAGCATAATGCTATAATAAATGTAAATCATAAACATAATAAGACGATTATGCCAGAAAGATTTCTTAGAGAGATGAGCTTGTAGCCACCAGCAGAGCATGTGGAAACCTTTGAGAAAATTTTGAGAAGACCTCTTATCTCATTACCATAGTAGTTGGTCTGCAGACATTGTCCGGAGCCATTCGGCTCACCTGGGGCCCACTCAGCAAAGTCAAAATGAGAGCCATCAGTCCAGTACCAGCGATCACGAGCCTGAAGAACAACAATCTGAAATGAGTATCCATGTCCCAGAGAGAGGAGAGTGAGCGTGCAGAACACCGTGCTAGCTTAACTTACAGTCTTACTACGGTAGCCTCCGAGCCACGTTGCAATGTTCTTGTTAGACTGAGCGTGAATCAGACGCTTAATGAAATTGTCTTCATTCTCATCATGCACTGAAGCCAGATGTGCGTTGTTCCGCACACAGGTTTTCTACAGGGAGAATTGATAGGGAGACACACGTTTAACCAAGACGGACATTTACTTTAATCCAACCTGTTTGGACGTCTAATACACACACACACACATATATATACACACCTGTAGGAACAGTATTGAACAAACATACCTCAGCCTCCTCCCATGTACTTTTGAGGCCAAAGAATTTGAACTCGCGAGATCCATACGATTTCCAGCTAGAGTCCCTGAGAACAGCCTGTTTTTTTTCCTCAGCAACTGCATCAACAACAGATTGTAAAAGTTTGAATATCTAAAAAGATGGCAAGTTTGGCCAAAAACAACAAACCCTACAATTTTGACAATCTTTGACTTTCTGATGTGGTGGTTCAATTCAGTTCAGTTCAGGAAAACACTGGACATTAACGTGGCTGTTTTCATCATAGGCTTCTACAGCCATGATTTTCATGGTACAGGTGTATTTCGTTTTCAAACTGTGTCTAACCACAGAATGTCGTTAGATGAATATTTCTGGCTGGCAGACTATTTTCAGTCAGTTTGGCATTGAGGTGTTTAAAACCCCTGTTGGCTGTGAGCCACTCATACCAGCACCACAGACACTGCTGTGTCACTGCCATGTGGTAGTGGTCCACTACCTAATCAATACTTGCTCAAACATAAATTCGTGAACGAATCTGTGAATCGTTTGAGATATCCTAATGATACTGGTTTCAAATCTTTGAGACTGTGCAGGTCAAGAATTAGGAAAATGATTCATATTTGTGAACAACACAGGCCAGTTAGTCCTTTCAGAGTGGAGCTAGCACAGTAGTCCAATAACAAGTCACCATTCAGTTTAGATCAGGCATTTTGTTCCTCCCAATCACTCCCCCCTCCATGTCTCCCAGTCTTTGCCAATATGAGCGTTGAAATTTCTGAGCAAGACTATAGAGTCTGTAGATGGGCCTCTTTCCAGAACCCCACCCACTCACTCCAAGAAGACTGAATATTCCAAACTGTTGTTTGGAGCATAAGCACACACGACAGTCAGAGTTTTTCTCTCTGTGATTTTAATTCACATTGAGGTGACCCTCTCATTCACCAAAACTCTAACTGAATGGCAGCCAGCCAGGGGCTTGTGAGTATCCCCTCACCATCCCAATGCCTCTCACTTTGGGCAAGTCCTGAGTAGGAGAGGGACCAACCCCTATCAAGAAGTTTGGTTCCACCCCTGTGAGAACTCTTCTCATGTACCAGATATAGTAGGGGATATTAAGTCCGATTGGCCCTGTTCAAAACCTCCATTGTGGAAGTTGCCAGGTATAGCTGTGGCCAAAAGCTTGTTGGCGCTTGTCTGAGTGGCGACTGAGAACCTGCTTGTGGACACTGGTGGTTCAGGTGTCTGATTAGGATGCCCCCCTGGTGCCTCCCATTTAAGGTCTACCAGGCATGGCCGACTGGGACCTCAGATCAGGATCTCTTACAAAACTTCTCACAAAACTTTAGAGCCAGTTGGTCAACAGGAGGCACTATAAAGTCTTAAAACTGTTTCTCAGCTGCCACTTGTCTGATTGAGCTGTAATTTTAGAGGCTGTATCTTTGAACTTAACAGCGTGGTTAAGAATCAATAATTGGAAAATATGGCCGCCATCAGTCAATTATCTTTTAGCAGCTATTAGGCAGGTTTAGCATTGTACAGTCATCATGTACCTTGAATAGTATGTACATATGGGCATTTTCTAATACCCTATGATTGACATCAATTGGCAATTAGGAGGTGCAATTCATAAAAAAACATTTTATGGGAAAGAAGTCTTTTAGAAAACCTTATTAGTTTTTCTGTAATAGTGCATAGTTTGGAAAAGACCAATTTCAAACTAATTTCTCAATGTTCATTATGTCTCCAAATGGTTTAGAATTAATCTGTAATTATCTGTGGAGTTTAGAAGTAAATAATTATCAAAAAAATGTAAAAACAATTTGCACATGATGGCTGCAGCACACAAATCAATATATGTGAGTTGGGTTATTCTGACTGAAGAAGCCTTTCATTCATCGTCTGATTGTGTGGAAATTTGCAACATATCTGCACATTGATCAACTGAGTGTATATGCAACATTTGGTTTCAGCTGGCCTCTGGTTGCCCTACAGCGCTCAATCTTTTGCTAATTTCATAAACTATGATTATCTCTTCTTACATTTAAGTTAAAGAAACATTACTGTAATAAACTAACTGATCATGTCATGCAGTGCTCTGAGATTGACAGTTTTCTAAATGTAAGTATATTATTAAAGTTGTTTAATAATAAAAAAAGTTTTTCAGCAAATGCAGAAGGTATGAAAAAGGCCACTTTTGAACTAGCCTCCTAGTTTTAATCATATTGTCTCAAAACTGGTCTAGAAGCAAACTGTGGAGACTAAAAGTAAACAATTATCCAAAAAATCTTGACATTTTGCCCATTAGGGCTACAGCACATGAATCAATAAGTAGGGGTTGGGTTATTCTTACTAAAGGGTCTATAATTCTTTCAAGGATCACCCAATTGTAACCAAATTTGGAATGTAAGAAGACAGTGCAGTACAAAAATACACCCCAAAAAAAAAGTAATTGAAAGTTGGGGATTAGTTGCTAAAATGGTGCTTGGCTCCAAATTGCCACTCACAAATAAATTGTCTCAAAAATGCAATTGTTGCTATTGGCCTGTGATGGCTCACCAAGAAATCATCTCCCTTTCAATGTGAAGGTTCTGAGTTGTCCTAACAAGTCTTAGCAAGAGGCAGAAACTCAATAATTTTCTAAAAAAAAAGGTGCAGCATCTGACCCACTACTCAGGCAAGTAAAATGACCCTGGTTAGCACTACACTAAATGGTTTGGTCAGTCTCTACTGAACCATGAGACCTACAGTATAAAAAACTTTTTTTTCCACAGTATTCTTTGTTTATTCTACATAATTGCATAACTGGGAGTAGTTATCTCCTGCCTCAAAAACATGACTTGATCTAGTGAATTTTCAAGATTTCAAAGCTTGAATCTTCACAAGAGTCTTGAGAATCATTAAACAATGGATATTTATAAACAGTATGGCCACCACATGTCAATTAGTCCTTTTGAGGTAGAGAAAAGTTCATGAAAGTGGCTGCATTCTCTATAAAAATAGACAATGTAATACTGAAAAGCTGCTAAATTAGTTCTGAACACACGTTACAAATAACAAAATTATTTAGAGTTTGGAACTAGTTGCAAAAATGTGGCTTGGGCTCCTAATTGTCCCTACAACTGCATGGTCTCATGGGTATATGGGGACAGAATTAAATATTGATAAACACTGCCCAAATAATTCTCAGTAGTACAATAAAGCAAAGCTAGGAAATAGTTGCTAAGATGGCGCTTGGCCTCTGTCTTATAAATTATCTGAAAAAGAACTCGGCTGTCATGATCTGTTTGTGGCTCACCATGAAAACATCACCCTTCTGATGTGAAAGTGAGAGTTCAAATCCTCTCTGAGCTGTTGGTGCAGGGCAACAAGTTAAGGCTTGTATCCTGATGTTGTAATGCAAGAATTATCTACAAACGTTGAAGTTTATGAACATGAGTGCCTCGTGGGGCTGACGGTGCTCAGACCCCAGTGATTGCCACTTGCGGCTATATTACATTTTTTGCATTTTTTGTGTTGTGTTTTGTGTCCAGTGTTGTTTTTAAGTTTCTTTAAAGTTTAGAAAATTAGATTTATCATGAGGTTAAATCTTTAAATAAACATTTTATTCAAAAAATGCTTTCCCATGTTTTCTTGTCACTATCAAAACACTGTATTCAAAATGGCATACTACATACTGCATACTGCACCACTACATACTGATAATGCATACTACTCTTCATAGTAGTATACAGTATAGTATCCAATATACAACACAATCTGTGTACAAGAGAAAAGTGGTCCAACTAGCTGGCCAACATCAGGCACAGAGCCAATTACACCTTAGCCCAGCCCTCCAATCATCACTTATCAGCTGTTGCCAGTCACTTTCAGCCTTTTCAGGTCAGGTCTTCAGCAACACCTGTGGCTGGGTTTTACAATAAGAGTTGGGGGTTGTGTTTTCTATCCATCTCCAAAGCCATAGATAAAGCTTTGGATTAGTTTGTGTGGTCAAACCTGTGTGGTCTCCAAACACACCTGTTTCTTTGTCTTTACATTTTCTTTACAGTCGTAGCTGGTAATAGTAGGAAAATTAAGCAGTTCCACAAGGGAGCCTGAAACGCAGATGCTAAGTGGATTGTTTGGCTCAGACCAACTTTACTAAGTTACTATATTAACAACGTTCTTTACGCAGTAATGGAACTTCATTAAATAGACCAGCCAAGAAATCAGCCAGACAAGTGATCTCCTTTCATTGCATTTACGTATCTGTAAAAGACTGAATCCACTGCTGTAAGAGTTGTTCAGAGTATGTACTGTAAAGTTTCAGGCAGAATCTGTGTGCAAGCAGTGTGTGTTACATTATTTCAAACACAGCCAATAAGTTTCAGCCTGTGGGTGGAGCCCTATTTTAGCCACACCCCTGCATTTTAAAGCAGTGAGACTGCTTCCTTGTCCCTCATGGCTGCCAGGCATCTTTCACATGGGTGAGTTGTCACACTGTTTATATTTCTGAGAGGGTGCTACTTTAAAGTGGAGTACAAGTTTTGTGCATCTACTTGGTCTGATGTCATTTCCTGTCTGAGAAATGCAGACATGGGCACAGATTTGCCACATTCTGAAGTAAAAAAGGAACGGTACATTTTTATCTATTTAAAATCTTCGCCATTCCTCATTTGTACTTAGCAGAGGAGAGAATTCCCTTCCTAATGTCCTGCACTAAACTTGAAAATATGGCAAATATCAGCCAACAGGGCAGTTTGGGGCAACTTGTCCCAGTAATTTTGGGGCAAGTTATCACATATGATGCCAGGTAATTTACATGTGCCAGAACTGTGAGTGCGATGATGATGTTTAGTGATGTCTATGTCAGATAATCTAGAACCTACTGGAACAAAAGGCAGATTTAATGCATTCTAGTTTTGTTTAAATGCTTGAAATGTTTTATGTGAAAGATTGTTTGAAATGATTTTCCAGTTGTTGTGGTTGTAGCCCTACAACACTCCAGAACTGACCCAGTGATTAAGGATTACTAAGTTCAGTGACTAATTCACCTTTTTTTTATCTTATTTTATTTTATTTTTTTTTTTGAAGTGGCAATTAATTTTACAGTAAAAGTAATTAAAAGTAAAAAAAAAATCAAAGAATAACCCAACAAAGAATTGATTGTATGTGTTGCAAAATCCAGAGTGACTTCTTACCCGCTGATGGGGCAGCTTGTCATGAGTGGACACTCACTGTATAAATACTGTATTGAAATAAGTTATGAAAATGTAGTGAATACATTTCTAAGACTTTGTTCTTTCATTTGGTATGTAAAATCATACATACTGTAACATTAACATTATAATCTACTGATGACTGACTGACTTGCTATGCTATTATAATGAATCAGTGTGAAACATGAGGAATCGTCACGTTCTCTGCAGTTTTTTAGTGTTTTAATGAAAAAGATGATGATTTTCTGTGTGAACAGCTGTTCAAAGCTGTGTTTGCTGGTCATGTTCTGGCTGCGTTTTTGAGTTCAAAATGAACTAAAATTATCTCTACCGAAAAAATCACTACTGAAACATTTGGTAAAGTTTGGGTCGAGTTATGATTGTTTTGGTAGTGACAAAATGGAATGTTCAACCATTATATTTAATAATGAATATTAAATATGAAGTTTTGATAAAAGAACCATGGTTAAGGTATAGGGTTACTCAAAGCAAAATGATTTTAGCCTAAAGTCCAAGATTCATTTGTGTTTTTAATTTTGACTTTGAACCAGTTCAGTAGAATCATCCAATCATGTTCGGCTTAAAAAGGGGCCAAAATGCAAAAATGCACTGTTCCAGCATTATTTCACAACAAAAAAGCCACTTTCCACTTTATCCTCATAATCATATTTTGATCTAAATATAATTTTCAACAAAAACAATTATTTCACACCAGTGTCACCAATACATACATGTGAATGCAGATCAGTCTCCTAATCTGAGTGCCGGAGTTGTTAGTTTATCTCATTCCCATGAATCACATAAACTACTTTATACACTGTCCTTAATTAGTAAATATGTGAAATGGTTATGTTTTCTCACCTGCTTGGTGAACAGCGAGGAGACACATGACCGAAAGGAGCAAAGAGTACCGGAATGCCATGCTGACAGAGACTGCATAGAAATTTCAATCAAAGTAGATCAGTGATAGATTTTTAACATATCAGAGATTCTACATGCACAGTGTAAACATACATACAGAACAGTTTAACCCTTTAGGGCTTTTACCAGAGTAAATGTCGCTGTTCAATGTTGATTTCATTTCAGATCATTTCAAAAATACAGAGGTTAGAAGGAAGATTTGAAACACTACCTTTGAATCTCGAGCCAATCGTCTGCGAAGTTTCGATCAAACCCAGCACTCTTTCAAAACGAAAGCTTCTGAGCGAAGAAACTGATGGAAATTGTGCCGATTCGTTACTTTTATAGTTTGTTGGAGGTGTTGCGTAGCCAAAAGTCACAAGGTGTTCTTGATAATTGGGCAGATAAGGATGACAGATATTGTTGTGTAATCACCACATTCCGGAGCACCAGCTCTCGCTGCTCACCACTGGTAGGCGCTACTGTGTTGTTATGGAAATGAAGGCACAGTATTGAACATATCTGGACAGTAAACAATCTGATACGCTGTTTGCTGTTGTACAGAAGCTTTCAATGAGACTGAAATACAGACGTATGCTTATGTACTTTATTGGTCCTATAAATGAAAGTTGTCATTTTGCTCCCAATCAATCGGGGATTAAGTGTCTTGCCCAACTCACAACCTTCCAGTCGCTGGCTCACCTCTCCGACCACTAGGCTACCTGCCACCTTTCTATATCAGAATGCATCCATCGTCCACACAAGCTAGAACATTAGACACAAGGCAGATTTTGCCTCCCCGAAAACCATTCTGCACCATGTAATGTAGCATAGCTCTCCATTGCAAGTGGACCGTAACCTTCTGACAACTGGTCAATGTTTCAAACTGCAGTATGAATGTCGAAGTTGATGCTGGTCGTGGTGACAATGTGTTGCTCTTTTGTTTGTTGGTGTGTTTGGTTGTCTCATGTTTAATGTATCTTATGTTGATTGCTTGTTCACGTACAAGCGATTAGAACTGCTGCATATTTAGGACAGCATGTTTCATCTTAACCCTTCCAGGTTTTTTTCATCAGAGGAATTTGTTCTGAGGACTAACCAAGAATGATCAAACAGGCATAATAAGCAGCAGATTAGGACAAGGAAACATGGAGTTTGGTTCGCCTGAGGCTGCCCAAACACCACTCAGCACTTCCAGTCCTCGTTCTTCCCAATGTACCGTCTCTGGTAAATAAGGAAGACGTCCTTATCAACTCAGCTCTGTGATGTGCTCTGCGGGAACATGGCTGGATGGGAACATTCCTGACTCTGCGCTCCACCAGCAGGACTTTACTCTGCATCAAGCTGACCATATGTTCGCTTCACTTAGACAGACAGGTGGGGAATTGTGTTTGTATTATAATGGGTGGTGCTCCGACACAAAAGAACTTTCATGTATATGTTCTCCTGAGTCAGAAGCCCTTACCATAAAGTGTAGGCCTCTTTATTTACTGAGAGATTTTTCTTTAGTCATCTTGGTCACTGTCTGTATCCACCACTAGCCAGTGCCCTCCTTGCAACCCAGCATCTGGCTACGCACATAATGCAAATAGAGGACTCTTATCCTCTTATATATCTGGTTTTATTTTGGGAGATTTTAATCATATTAGCCTCAATAAATCACTACCAAGATATAAGAAGCAGATTCATGTTTCTACCAGAGGGGACAAAATTTCAAAGCAGTGCTACAGCGCTGTCTCTGGACACAATGTCACTCAGCTTACATTCTATGTTGCAACACCTGGAGGTACCAGGTACATCTGCACGAATCTAATGTATATAATGTAGCCCAGCATTTCATTCACTGTTGCCTTTAAGGCTCCTTGATAGGCCTCAGACGTCTGGTGTCCACCAGTCTTTGTGCTATTGGATTCTTGATTTTCTGTCTAATAGAAAGCAGGTTGATAGAATGAATACTGTGGTTTCCTATCCTCAAATTCTCAATACTGCCCCCCACAGGGCTGCGTTCTGTCTCCTCTGTTATATTCTCTGTTAACCAGTGACTGTATATCAGATTCTGATTCTGTACAATTGTATAAGTTGCAGATGATACAACATTGTTGGGATTGGTGTCAAACGATGACACTGCATACAGGGACATGGCTGCAGTCTTAGTGGAGTAGAACAGGGTGAGTAACTTAAGCCTGAATATTGAAAAGACAAAAGAGTTGGTGGTTGACTTCAGGAGACAGAAGGTGGGCCTACCATGTCTGACCATCAATGACAGGGAGGTGGAGATGGTTGCCTTGTTTGGGATCCTGGGGACGACCATCAGCTCATCTCTTAAGTGGGAGAGCATCACTGCTGTCTTGTTGGTAAAAACTCATCCAGTGATTTTCTTTATAAGACAGCTTAAGACATTTGGTGTGAAAAGAGACTGAATGATGTGCTTTTTAGAGCTGTGAAGTGTGTTGACCTTCTCCATATGTGTGGTATAAGAGGACGACAGCATATGAGAGAGAGCAGCCGGAGAAAGTGGTGCGTATCGCCTCCAAAATTATTGGTTGCGAACTTCCGTCTGTTGTCTCTGTTTATACCAGAAGGATGGAAAAAGAAAGCAATAAAAATTGTACAGCACCTTTTTCAAATTGCTCTTTTCTGGAAAAACGTTTCAAAGCATTGTTTAGTAAAAGCACCGACCCGCCTGCTATCAGGCTTTTGAACTTCACTCCACAAACTTAATCTTGTTTATTTTCATTGATTTTATTGAGTCATTTTATTTTGATAATGACTTGTGAATGTGTGTATATTGTTTGATGTTTGATTATCGCTTTATAGCATGTAGATATTTGATTTGTGTTGATATCATATTATGAATAAATTCACAATATTTTTTGGTCAAAACTGACCCTTATGTTACAAATAAAACCAAAAACGTGTTGTTCATTTTTCCTGCAGACCCTGTTTGTCCTGGGCTCAATCTGATTGTATTTTGAGGTGCCATCCTACCCCGAGTTTCAGAGGGGGTGAGGATGTTATTTTTAACATTAATGCCTCCCTTTCAACATTTTGCTGCACACCAGGTTCCTCATCAGAGGACAGTTCCTCAAGCTCTGAACTGACTTCTCTATTTCAGACACTTCTCCTATTTTATTATCAGCATCGCCATCTTCTTAATCAGCGATTTCATGGATTTTATGGGCTGTGAACTTCCTTTTAGCTGTTATGGTGGCAGCAGATTGAACTATGCAGAGAGACAGGTGGGCTCTGTCCTGCACAGGACCCTTATATGAGTATGGCCCCTCCCCTGATAATAAATATCTGATTCCCATTGATTGCGTATGTGTGTGTGTAAAACCTTACAAACTATTATAAACTTTATCTGCACTGTGTTTCCCTTAATCTGCTGCGTTCGACCGTCATTCTGTACTACTGGGTCAAATCTGACCCTGAACAGTGTCTTTGTATCCAAATGGTGTGGACACTTTATAAAAACATCAAATTGGTCAAATTGAGCCTACAGAAAAAAAGTTGAGCAGCTGGTGGAGATGTTGGTGGGCTTCAGGACATCTACAACAGCAGTGAAGTGCGCCAGCAAAATTACAGCTGACCCCTCTCATCCTGGACATCACCTAAAAGACACTCCCCTCTGGTAGAAGATTCAGGACTATCAAAACCAGCACAGACAGACATGCTGACAGCTTTTTCCCCAGAGCTGTAGATCTTTAACCACAGTGGACGTTACAGTAACTTCTCTGTAACATAGTGCTTATTAAAACAGCTGTACAGATGTTACATTTCTGCAAATATTCACATCATTCTGTAATAATCTGTATATAATAGTTTTTAAAGTATGTCATCAGGCTTTCAAATGTACTTCAAAAAGATATTCACGCTTCTCTTTAGCTCCTCCATGGCTCTTTATTATTCTTTGATCTTTGTTCTTCATTCTCTTTACTGCATTGTTATTGTATTTGTCTCTTAGTTTAATCCTTGTGATCGTTCTGTGTTTGTCTGGTCTGTTCAGTGTGTTACTGTCATGCATGTGGAGACTGATTCCTGTGTAACACACTCAGAGATATAAAGTGATTCTGAATTTGACTAAAGCACGTAACACCAGTGACACATAGACATTATGTGCTGCCTGATAAACAAAATTATTAATTAATTAAGAAAATCTAATGAGCAAATATTGGCTCATCTTTTCACTCCTTGAGTTGCTTCCTCTCTGATGAGCCTTGACTCAAGAAAGCAGTTTAGTAGAGCTGAACACACTGTGTTAAAATATAAAATCAGTCCTGATGATGCCAGTGACCAAAATCTCTGACAAATGTATTTTATTTTTAAAATAAAATACACATTGTTAATGTAGTATAATTTGAATGATGCATATAGTAAACATGGCTCTGGTTTATACAGTTTTGTAAGTTAAACCTTTTAAAGAATTTAGATTATATTAAAAATGTTTTCTTAAATGTTGAAAATTGGTTTGTGATGAGCAGTTTTTGCAGAGTGACTATGGAACATGATAAAAACACACAAATCGGAGAAATCTTAAGAGAAATGTGTCATTTTATCTTAGCTCAACTGACTTTTGGAGCTGTGCCTAATATTTTAACCTCTGTGATGTTTCCCACTCCAAATGGAGAAAAACCCAATTATCCAGTTAAATAAGTTTGTAACTCTGTACTGGGAACTATGGGAACATGTTTTTTAAAAAATTAAAGTTTGCTGTAGCTATGGGGCCAGAGTAGAGAACATGCTCAGTACGGGTAATTCGCTCACTGCATGAGAGGCTGTGAAATCCATGATGGGGATGCAGTTTAAGAAATGCCCAATTTCCTTTATTGGTGGCCTGATCTTAACTTTTCTACTGAACTAAACTGTGTCCAGCCTCACTTTCTAGAGCAACCACTGAAAACAACCACAACACTGATCTTGGTCTGGTATCTTGGCTGATGCTTTTCTTAACAGGAATTTTGCAACGTGTTAAGGTTATTGGTGTCTTATCACATGTTCTTCTCTCCTCCACCGGATCGGCTCAGGGATGCATCCTCTCAACTCTTTATTAATGTTGTACACAAATGAGTGCTAAAGCTATATTAAAGCTATATGTGAGGCAGTAATGACTCTGATCGTGGTCCTACAGTGGCAGGATTCCCAAACTGGTGCAAGTCTTCCTTCTTGGACGTCACTGTGTCTAAGACTCAACACAAGACAAGACAAGAGATGACGATAGATTTTAGATTTCATTGGTCCAGTACTGATTGAGGACCTGGCTGTTAAACTTGTGCAGCATTATAAATATGTTGGTGCTGATATTGCTGACAAGCTGACCTTTGATCTTCAGGTGGATGCTGTGTGTAGAAAAGCCCATCAGCGCATGTGTTTTTATCACAAGCTTTGAAGTTTTAATGTTGACAATACCTTTATGAACATGTTTTACTCTTGTTTTATTGAATATTGTCCTCATATTCTCCTTTGTCAGCTGGTGCAGGTCACTTCATCTTAAAAATAGAAAAAGACCGCATTGTGCTGTCGAGTGCAGCAAGACTGTAGGTTGACCTTGAATGATTTAACCCGTCCGGAAAAAGGCCCAGTCAGTTTTGGCTGCTCCTGGTCATCTTGTTTAGGTTGTTTCTGTCTGGCCTGGCTGATAGTGGTCCTTTAAATAAATCAGTGTGATTTTTATGTTGTAGTTATTGTCCACTGGCTCTTTACATGAACCCAGTGGGTTTGTATGTTGGAGTTACTGTTTATTTATTATCGTTTGATCTGATGCTGTTGAGCTGATACTGCTGACTACACAACAAATTATCCCTTGTGGATAATAAAGGTGTCCTTGATCCTTGAGATCTGTTCTGGGCAGAAACCAGAAACCACATTTAGAGACTAGCAGCTCTTTAAACTCTATTCTGTAACTTACTGGAAGCCAGTGTAGAGATTTCAGAGCTACTGCTGGTTCAGTTAAAACTCATTCTGAATGAGCTGCAGCTGTTAAGTGGTCATTTTGAGAAGTCCAGTTAAGAGACCATTACAGAAGTCCACTCTGCTGGAGATAAAAGCAGAAGCTTCTCTAGGTGTTGTTTTTTTTTTTTATATTATTTTTTAGTTGGTTGGTTTTATTTTATTTTAATTTAATTTATTTTATTTTTGACCATTTTAGTTTTCATAATTTTGTTTCTTTTTCTGCTTTCAAGTTCAGTTTTTAATAAAAAATTGAAAATATATGTTTTTAAACCAGTTATTCATTAAAAAGTGTGTGTATTACAGCAGCACAGCTCCATATTAAAAGAGTCTGGGAGCTAAACTGACCTGCCTGCAGTCCAGACCTGACACCTGAAAACATTCAGCACATTATGAAACAAAAACATGACAAAGGAGCCCCTTGAACTCTTGAGCAGCTGAAATCCTGTATTAAACAAGAATGACAAAACATTTCACTTTCAAAACCACAGCAGTGTCTCCTCAGTTCCCAAATGTTTACAGAGTGCTGTTTAAAGAAGAGGTGATGAAACACCGTGGTAAACAGGCCCCTGTCCCAACTTTTTTGTTGGCATCAAATTCAAAATGGCAATATATTTTTCAAAAAACAATAAAATTTCTCAGTTTCAACATTTGATATGTTGTCTTTGTACTATTTTCAATGAAATATAGGGTTAAAATGATTTGCACATCATTGCATTTTGGTTTTATTTACATTTTGCACAGCGTCCCAACTTTTTTGGAAACAGGGTTGTAGATCAGTTCAAACTCAGAAAGACTGTGATTTTGCTCTGTAGGCATGTTTAGTAAGTTAGCAGACAGAATTTTACTGTCATATTGAAAAATTATGTTTCCTCAGTTTAAGTTCAGTTAAATTCAGTTTTCATTTTAACTGAGAACAACTTAAACAAGTCTTGCTCTGTTTCTTCTTGACCCCTAACTTGCATCAGATCTGCTCTCTCAGCCCGTTTCTCTCCCTCTCTTCCTGTATTTAATAAAACATTATTCTATTAAACTCATAAAAGCATGGATGAGCTTCTCCAGGTCTTGTTGGGATGTTTTAAGGTGATATGAGGCTGTTTGGAGATGGCTCTGATGTGGCTGGTGAAGGATCTGAGTCTATTAGAACAACAAGATTTCAGACTTAGTTTTTAGTTTTTACAGCCCGAGAATCATGATATTCACTAATACTATTTCTCTTCTCTTTGTTGCCAAACAAAATAATCTCGGTTTTGTCCTTATTTAATTGTAGGAAATTTTACCTCCTCCAGTTATTAATATGTAACACTGACACAGTGAGTGTATTGGGCTGTAATCTTCTGGTGAGACAGTCACATGTATCTCTGTATCATCTCCACAACTGTGGTAATCAGTGTTGTTGTTTTGTGCAATTTGGCCCAAAGGCAACATATAGCAGTTCAACAGAAGAGGTCTGAGAACTGAACCCTGAGGCACTCCGCATGTCATAGCCCCCATCAGACTCATAACTGCCAATGGTGACAAGGTCACTCCAGTCTTCTAACTAAGACCTGAACCAATTAAGGACTGTTCCAGAAAGTCCTACCAATTTTCTAACAAACCTAGCAATATTCTGTGATCTACAGTGTCAGGTGCAGCTCTGAGATCTATAAGAACCAGGACTGATGTTTTACCTGAGTCAGTGATTGGCCGAATATCATTTTACACATTTATAAGGGCTGTTTTAGTGCAGTGCTGAGGCTGGAAGCCTGACTGAAACTCAAATAACTCAAAATTACCATTTACGTTAAAAAAATGACTCAGTTAACTTTCCCGATGACCTTAGATATAAGAGGAAGGTTTTGACAGGTCTGTAAATGTTGTACACATAAACATCCAGACTTCTCTTTTTTAAAAATGGCTTAATGGCAGCTGTTTTTAGGGACTTTGGGAAAATGGCTGATAGCAGTGAGCTGTAAGCTATATGCTGACAATCTGTTTTCTCGAGAGTTTTATGGTCAGTCGTATTAAATTGTGGCATAAAGTTATTAATATGTGGTCATAGAGATGGCATGGTCATTTGCTCTTTTGGTGCTGATGGTCAATCTAATAGTTTTTTTCACTTCATCCCTCTGTGGTAAGGAGCTCTGGGTCGATCTGTTTTGGGGGTTTATAAGCTCATCAGCCGTGATGAACAGAATGTGTGTTGATTTTCCAGTTAATAATCTCAGTGAAAGGTAGCTGTCCAGCCTGTTGTGAATTTAGAGATGTGATGTCACAGTTCAGTAATGATGAATGAGAAAGAGGGTAAACTATAGATGATTTTAACTACAGATGATTTTAACTAGTAATGTATATATTGTTTGGGAAGGGGGGCTAAATAACATTTGGGGTCAGGGTTAAAACAGGCAGTTTCACTGAACACACAGCTGAAAGTGATCTTCTCACAGAGAACTTGAAGACAAGCAAGGCTGTCTGTACGTGACCCCACAGAGCTCTCAGTCCACTTTCGTCTTTCACACCACGCTGAGTTGAGATGAGGGACTGCGACTGGAAAAAATGTATATAACCTATACAAGTAAAATATATAAGCTGACTTGGCCACATGAATAAATGCCTTTTTTTCTAATAGTTTTTTTGAGCTGGTATGCTCACAATTTGTTTTTACTCGGTAATGTTATTAAAAATTAAAGTAGTGAAGTAAAAGCAATTTATTCTAAAATAACACAAGTAAAAAAATTTATTTTACTCCAAAAAGCACATCACTGTTCCAAAAATGTAAACATTTCCTCTGGAGTTCCACAGGGTTCCATTTTAGAGCCACTACTTTTCTTGCTGAACATGCTGAATCTAGGGAATATGATCAGGAAACACAAGGCAAACTTTCATAGCTCTGCTGATTATATGCATTTATACATTTCCCTTCCCTCTGAAAGTCAAGACTGACATGACAGGCTAATAAACATGTATCAGAAATCTCTACATGGAGACATTTTTTTTAGACAAAGCTGAAATTCTCATCAGAGAAAACTGATTCATCAGAAATTAGGTTGGCATCATATGTTAAATCTGAAGTACAGAAACTATCTGTCATTTTATATTTTCATCTTTGGTTTATTCCTCATTTAAATTACATTACTAAGTTTGCATTTTATCATCTGAGGAATTTTCCCAAAGACAGACCTTTTCTGTCCCAGAGTGACGCAGAGAAACTTGTCCATGCGTTTGTCACAAGTAGAGCTGATCACTGTAATGATCTTTTTTTTTTGTAGACTTCCTAAATAAGACAATCCTCTACAACACGTACAAAATGCAGCAGCACGAATCCTAACAAACACAACACACAGAGCTCATATCAGCCCTGTTCAGAAACATCTACACTGGCTGCTTAGATTTACTTAAATTGAGGGCACTGTGTAATGAGGTCTGTTAATGAGGCTGGAAGACTAAAGCAAGACTGTCTGTATGTGACACCACAGTGCTCTCTGTCCACTTTCACCTTTCACACAACACTGCGGTGAGATAAGTAAGTTCTGCTGAAACAGCTCAGCAACAGCTTTGACCAAAGAGAATGTTAGGCAAGTAGTGCGATTGTGTTTCAACAGAAGTCAAAAGATTCTATGAAGATAAAAGATATGTGAAGATATATGAGCACCAGCTCAATCCTCACTGAACAATGACCTAGCACTGTTCTAATAAGAGATGCTTGAGATACTATATTATTATTCATATGTGTGTCATTTGAGCACAAAAAGTAAACATAATGAATGAAGCTTCTGTGCCTCAGGATCCAAGATTCAGTGTTCTCAGTTAAGCAGCAGTGCACCTGGTGCATGTATACAATAGGAACAAGCTGAACTTCCTAAAATCAGAAATAAATTGATGTTAAGATTACAGCTCTGAAAGCCTGAACTGAGGAGCCCAGCGGAATTATCACCATCTCACCTAAGAGGCGTCGGACTATAGTGGGACTTATATCTGACAATGAGGAGACACTAAAGACAGGATGCCCAATATCTGGTTGAGTGGTGTTCAGACAATAATCAGGCCCTGAACACCATAAAAACTAAGATCATTGGAGATGATTGTGAACTTTAGGAGGTTCAGGAAGGTCATAGATCCACAATGAGGATTGTGGGAACTGTGCTCCTAAACCTAGACATGCTCTGTGCTCACCATCTACACGAGAAGGCTCATCAGTAAAGACCCAACTCACCCGGTCTCAGCCTGTTCGTCCCCTTGGGTTAGAGGAAGATACACAGAGCCATCAAAGCCTGAACTAACAGAACAGCTTCTTCACCAGAGCTGTAGCCTTCATCACCCCTTCTGTGGAGCACTGACCAAAGACTGTGTTGTTTTACCTATCAAAGTGCCTTTATTTATTATATATAGGTGGAAACCACTACCTCGGTATATTTATCTGCTTTATTTATTTATCCAGTGCATCTTGTTTTCTTTTGCTGCTGGTTTGTGAGAATCACCCAACAAAACTTCACTGAATGCTGGCTGTCCGTACAGCAGAGTCTCTCGCTTCAAATGCAGACTGAAGACCGTCTCTTTATACAGCACTTAAATGAGCACTGAATTAAGTATTGATTGTAAAGTATTGTACTGCACTGATGTATTGTATTGTATTGAATTGCACTGCTCTGTGTTTAACTCTGTTCCTTTTTCTCTAGGTGTCTATAATGACTTTCTGATTCTAGCAGTGTCTGAGCTGGACTGGCTTTCTCTCTAACCTATTGGTAACTAGCAAAGATGCTTTCTCTGGATAGACAAGGCACTTTTTGTAAGTCGCTCTGGATAAGAGCGTCTGCTAAATGCTGTAAATGTAAATGTAAATGAATGCCCACAGTGACAAACGCAGCGTCTTAATCTTATTCAAAGTCAGGATGTGCTTCATGGTTTAGAAATGGAAATTGCAAAATTGAGCATTTTAGACATTGTGAGGGGGAAGTTGGTCCTTTTCTGTACAAAGTCACAACAGGTGTCTGTGCAGAGCTCTCAGCTGAACACTGAAGGCAGACGGACATTGATTCTTCAATGAAGTGTGTGTGATGAGCTGAGTGCACTGTGTAATGAGGACTGTTAATACGGCTGGAGGTCTAACTGTGACGCCACAGTCTTTCACATAACACCACAGCTCTGCGGGGAGATGAGAAACTTCTGCTGAAACAGCTCAGCAAAAACTTTGACCAGAGAACGTTGGGCAAGTAGTGGGTTTGTGTGACATTTCAACACTAAGAAGAAGAAAAAATGTGTAAAGATTTATGAGGCAAATAAACACAATTCTCACTAAATACACAGCTTATAGGGTTCCAGCACTGTTCTCACTAAATACACAGCTTATAGGGTTCCAGCACTGTTCTCACTAAATACACAGCTTATGGGGTTCCAGCACTGTTCTCACTAAATACACAGCTTATAGGGTTCCAGCACTGTTCTCACTAAATACACAGCTTATGGGGTTCCAGCACTGTTCTCACTAAATACACAGCTTATAGGGTTCCAGCACTGTTCTCACTAAATACACAGCTTATAGGGTTCCAGCACTGTTCTCACTAAATACACAGCTTATGGGGTTCCAGCACTGTTCTCACTAAATACACAGCTTATAGGGTTTCAGCACTGTTCTCACTAAATACACAGCTTATAGTGTTCCAGCACTGTTCTCACTAAATACACAGCTTATGGGGTTCCAGCACTGTTCTCACTAAATACACAGCTTATGGGGTTCCAGCACTGTTCTCACTAAATACACAGCTTATAGGGTTCTAGCACTGTTCTCACTAAATACACAGCTTATGGGGTTCCAGCACTGTTCTCACTAAATACACAGCTTATAGGGTTCCAGCACTGTTCTCACTAAATACACAGCTTATGGGGTTCCAGCACTGTTCTCACTAAATACACAGCTTATAGGGTTCCAGCACTGTTCTCACTAAATACACAGCTTATGGGGTTCCAGCACTGTTCTCACTAAATACACAGCTTATAGGGTTCCAGCACTGTTCTCACTAAATACACAGCTTATGGGGTTCCAGCACTGTTCTCACTAAATACACAGCTTATGGGGTTCCAGCACTGTTCTCACTAAATACACAGCTTATGGGGTTCCAGCACTGTTCTCACTAAATACACAGCTTATAGGGTTCCAGCACTGTTCTCACTAAATACACAGCTTATGGGGTTCCAGCACTGTTCTGACTAAATACACAGCTTATAGGGTTCTAGCACTGTTTTCACTAAATACACAGCTTATAGTGTTCTAGCACTGTTCTCACTAAATACACAGCTTATAGGGTTCTAGCACTGTTCTCACTAAATACACAGCTTAGTGTTCTAGCACTGTTCTGACTAAATACACAGCTTATGGGGTTCCAGCACTGTTCTCACTAAATACACAGCTTATAGGGTTCTAGCACTGTTCTGACTAAATACACAGCTTATAGGGTTCCAGCACTGTTCTCACTAAATACACATCTTAGTGTTCTAGCACTGTTCTGACTAAATACACAGCTTATGGGGTTCCAGCACTGTTCTCACTAAATACACAGCTAATAGTGTTCCAGCACTGTTCTCACTAAATACACAGCTTATGGGGTTCTAGCACTGTTCTGACTAAATACACAGCTTATAGTGTTCTAGCACTGTTCTCACTAAATACACAGCTTATAGGGTTCCAGCACTGTTCTCACTAAATACACAGCTTATAGGGTTCTAGCACTGTTCTCACTAAATACACAGCTTAGTGTTCTAGCACTGTTCTCACTAAATACACAGCTTATGGGGTTCCAGCACTGTTCTCACTAAATACACAGCTTATAGGGTTCCAGCACTGTTCTCACTACATACACAGCTTATGGGGTTCCAGCACTGTTCTCACTAAATACACAGCTTATAGGGTTCCAGCACTGTTCTCACTAAATACACAGCTTATGGGGTTCCAGCACTGTTCTCACTAAATACACAGCTTATAGGGTTCCAGCACTGTTCTCACTAAATACACAGCTTATAGGGTTCCAGCACTGTTCTCACTAAATACACAGCTTATAGGGTTCCAGCACTGTTCTCACTAAATACACAGCTTATGGGGTTCCAGCACTGTTCTCACTAAATACACAGCTTATAGGGTTCCAGCACTGTTCTCACTAAATACACAGCTTATAGGGTTCTAGCACTGTTCTCACTAAATACACAGCTTATAGTGTTCCAGCACTGTTCTCACTAAATACACAGCTTATGGGGTTCCAGCACTGTTCTCACTAAATACACAGCTTATAGGGTTCCAGCACTGTTCTCACTAAATACACAGCTTATGGGGTTCCAGCACTGTTCTCACTAAATACACAGCTTATAGGGTTCTAGCACTGTTCTTACTAAATACACAGCTTATAGGGTTCCAGCACTGTTCTTACTAAATACACAGCTTAGTGTTCTAGCACTGTTCTCACTAAACACACAGCTTATAGATTGAACACACTGCTTTTACTGCACTAGTACAGTTTACTTTGAACACATAGAACACAGATGGTGCCCAAAGAGTGTTTCTCACATGTTCTCACACTGCTGTGTCTGATCCACTCAGACCAGCACAGCACACACTAATATAATACACCACCACCACGACAGTGTTACTGCAGTGCTGAGAATGACCCACCACCCAAATAGTCCCTGCTCTGTGAGGGTCCATGGGGGTCCTGACCACTGAAGAACAGGGTAAAAGGGGGCTAACAAAGTATCAGAGAAACAGATGGACTACAGTCTGTAACTGTAGAACTACAAAGTGCACCTATACAGTAAGTGGAGCTGATAAAATGGACAATGAGCGCAGAAACAAGGAGGTGGTCAGAATGTTATGGCTGATCGGTGTGTATATGTACAACCCCAATTCAAAAAAAGTTGGGACGCTGTGGAAAATGAAAATAAAAATAAAACGCAATGATGTACAAATCATTTAAACCCTATATTTAATTGAAAATAGTACAAAGGCAACAAATCCAATGTCGGAACATTTTATTGTTTTTTGAAAAATATAATATTATAATAAAAGAGCATCTCAGAGAGGCGGAGTCTTTCAGAAGTAAAGATGAGGAGGGGTTCACCACTCTTTGAAAGACTGCATGATCAAATAGTGCAACAATTCAAGAATAACATTTCTCAACGTAAAACAACAAAGAACTTCTGCTTTTCATCATCTACGGTACATAATATCATTAAAAGATTCAGAGAATCTGGAGAAATCTCTGTATGTAAGGGACAAGACCAAAAACCAGTATTTGCTGGCTGTGATCTTTGGGCCCTCAGACAGCACTGCATTAAAAACAGACATGATTCTGTAGTGGAAATCACTGCATGGGCTCAGAAACACTTCTGAAAACCACTGTCTGTGAAAACAGTTCATCACTGCATCCACAAATGCAAGTTAAAACTCTAAAATGTAAAGAAGAAACCAAATATAAACAGGATTCAGAAACGCTGCCACCTTCTCTGGACCAGAGCTCATTTAAAATGGACTGAGGGGAAGTGGAAAAGTGTCCTGAGGTCCGACAAATCAACATTTGAAATTCTTTTTGGAAATCATGGCCACTGTGTCCTCCGGGCTAAAGACCACTCAGCTTGTTATCAGTGCACAGTTCAAAAGCCAATATTCATGATGGTGGCATTAGTGTACATGGTATGGGTGACATGCACATCTGTGAAGGCACCATTAATGCTGAATGATATATACATGTTTTGGCAACATATGCTGCCATCGAGACGTCTTTTTCAGGGAAGACTTTGATTATTTCAGCAAGATGATGCTAAACCACATTCTGCATGTATTACAACAGCATTGCTCTGTTTTAAAAGAAACTAAACTGATCTGCCTGCAGTCCAGACCTGTCACCACTGATAACATTTGGCATATTATGAAGTGAAGAATACAACAAAAGAGATCCAGAATTGTTGAGAAGCTGAAATCCTGTATCAAACAAGAACAGAAAAACATTTCACTTTCAAAACTACAGCAGTGTCTCCTCAGTTCCCCAACGCTTACAGAGTGCTGTTAAAAGAAGAGGTGATGAAACACAGTGGTAAACAGGCCCCCGTCCAACTTTTTTGGAACGTGTTGTCGGCATCAAGTTCAAAATGGGCAAATATTTTAAAAAAATAATAAATTTCCCAGTTTCAACATTTGATATGTTGTCTTTGTAGTATTTTCCTTTAAAAATATGGTTTAATGATTTGCACATCATTGTATTCTATTTTTATTTACATTCTGCACAGTGTCCCAACTTTTTTGGAAATGGGGTTGAAATATATATATATATATATATATAATTTTTTTTAATGGAATATTGTCCATAGCAATGACTGAGTGAAATGGTAATTAGGGAAGGACTCACAGCTTCACAGCTTATTCAGAAGCCTGACTGTTCATTAACCTGGATGCTGCGGAATCTCCTGCCTGATGGCAGGATGGTGAACAGGCCGTGTGCTGGGTGACGCTGTCTGACCCGATCGTTTTGATTTTCCTGAGGCAGCTGGACTGGTAGACGTCCTGTAAGGCTGGTAGTTTCTTGCCTATGATGGCTTCTGCCGTCCTCACCACTCCTTTAAGGGGCTTGTGGTCATAGGCAGTGCAGCTGCTGTACCAGACAGTGATGCAGCCTGTAAGGAGGCTCTCTATGGGGCATCTGTAGAAGTTGGTGAGGATCTGAGGAGGCAGAACAAACTTCCTGAGCCTGCGCAGGAAGAAGAGACGCTGACGGGCAGATCTCACAATAGTGTTGGTGTGGAGGGACCAGGTCACACTGGTGTACGCCGAGGAACTTCACACTGCTGACTCTCTCCACTCCAGCTCCATTGATGAACAGGGGAGAGTGACCACCACTCTGCCGCTTCCTGTAGTACACGATCATCTCCTTAGTTTTGCTGATGTTGAGACAGAGACTGCTGTCATGGCTCCACTCTGACAGAGCGCTGACCTCGTCTCTGTAGGCTGTTTCATCTCCATCAGTGATGAGGCCTAGGATGGTGGTGTCATCAGCAAACTTGAAGATGATGTTAGATGTGTGTCTGGCTACACAGTCATGTGTATACAGGGAGCACAAGAGGGGGCTGAGCACACATCCCTGGGTTTGCCCCTGTGCTCAGAGTCAGTGTGGAAGAGAAACTTTCATCACCTGGGGTCTGCTCGTCGGGAAGTCCAGTATCCAGTTAAAGAGATGAGAGTTCAGACCCAAGTGAGTTTAGGGATGAGTTTGGCAGAAATTATTGTATTGAATTGTGGGCCCAGAAGCAATCCTTTCTACCCAGGGCCCAGACATTGAATTAAATCAACCGCTATACACTTATGCTTGTAAATATCCAAGTTTCAATTGAAAAAAAAAAAAAAAATTAAACAGAATAAAAAGACTTCGAACGCTGAGTTGGTGTAAAGAGGAAAAGGCTTCAGCCTTTTTTCAAGCATAGTTCAAAGCATTTTGTAACAGTGGCAGATGGAACCAGACACTTACAGCAGAGGCTTGAGTTCAAAACTTTAATATCAAAAGGGCAAAACAAACTCACAGTCGGTACACACAAGCAGAAGGTCGAGAACCAGAGAATCAGAACAGGACAAAAGGGAAACACTAGAATCATAGTCATACACAGAGTAGCAGAAAACAAGAGAATGGAAACACTCTGTACACACATTGGTGTGATGATACTTCACAAAGAAACCAGACTAAAGCCTGGGATTATATGCCAAACTAACAAACACATGAAATGAGGAACAGGCATGTATAATTAAAAGTCAGGCAAACTGTAAAGGTGGATTTCTGAAAGTCCTGTGTCATGTGCTGCAATGAGGTGTTCTGGGAAACATAGTCCTGAACAGGGTTGGCTGTAGGCTCAGCCAGAGCAGAGGAAGCCATGACACATTTGTACAGCAGAGCTCTCTGGACAGCCCAACACCCAGAAAACATTCAAAACAGCTTGAATACCCCTTTTCTGGAGGAATGAGGTAATTCCTTTACCTGGTTTAGCCATACATGAGTCCAGAGGTAATTCCTTTACCATGTTTGGTTTCTACTAGGTGCAAATGAATCCTAAATCTTTTGTTTTTTAAATGAGCCTTATTCCACAGCTTTCCCTTTTACAGACACCCCATTCTATATGCTTATATAACTCTTGCTCAGCCTTATCCACTGGCTTTCCTTTTATGGTCAGCCTATACCATCTGCTTACATAATGCTTAGTCAGCATGACCCCCTGTTCAGAGGGTTCAGAAGTTCAGCTCAGAAGCTCAGAGAATAATCCTATATGACCTTCTTTGTAAGAAAAACCTCAATATGCCTCTTTTTAATCAATATCTAATCTTCTGATTAATTACATATTTATTCAAATTAGCCATCAGAAGGCTGAGCTGTAATCTATGAACAGCATTCTCACATATGTGTTCCTTCTGTCCAGGTGTGTGAGGGCAGTGTGAATTGTAAGTGCAATGACATCATCTGTAGATCTGTTGGAGTGGTATGCAAATCAAGGGTTCATGGTGGCTGGAAGTGTTGACCAGATGTGAGCTTCGACCAGCCGCTCTAAATTATAGGCACTGTGGGGTTCTAATTTAATCTAATAAATACTGAGCACCTCTAAGTTGTTCCAAAGCTACTGGGATCAGTGGTAGACAATATGCAAATTTCTTTGTGACTTCATTAAGGGAACGATAATCAATACACGTCATAATCTGCCCTCATCCTTTTTCACTAAGAAAAACCCAAATGTGGCTGGTGAGGTTGATGGACGAATGAAACCTTGAGCCAGGGACTCAGTGTACTCTCCCATGGCTCTCCTCCTCTGTAGTCAGGGATAAACTCTAGATTTCGGTAAAGTGGCCCCTTGTATAATGTCTCTGGAACAGTCATAAGATGAGGAGGGAGTTTACTGGCATTCTTTTTGCTTAACACCTCAGCTAAATCAGAGTATTCAGAAGGAATTTGAGTGACCTGAATGGGTTCTTGGCTTTCAATGGATGCGGACATGACTTTTAGCTCAGGTGTAGTGCTAGTGCTATTTGATTTTACTTTTTTTTTTACAGTGTAGGAAGCGGAGATTTGAAGCACCTTTTCCTTGCATAATATTATTCCTCCATAATATTTTGGCACATTTGCCCCTCTTGTGCTTCCATCTGCTCTGCCGGCATGGGCATGTTGGTAAACAAATAGACAGAGAAACCACAAAAGGAGAAGCAACTCACGTCCGAGCGTATGCTTGTGTTAGAGTCCGTGTTGAGCGATGATCGGATGTTCAGAAGAGTTAGTCAATCATATTGAATGATTCCAAATGTGGTATGTACAAAAACATTAAGAAATAGGACAATAAAACACAATAAACTATAGAGTTTAGCCAGAGCTCTCACCAGTGTGGCCATTCTATGGTGCACCAGAACTGGAAAACCAGATAAACAACTGATCAGCTGCCCCACCAGAGAAGACAAAACACTTGACCACTGCAAAAGCACCATCAAAGATGTACACACCAGAAAACCTTCCGTGCCACACCTGGAAACTCTAACACCCATTTCTTCCCCACATACAGGCAAATGCCTAAAAACACAAAGCCTGATGTGAAATCAGTGAGAATGTGGTCTCCTGGTGCCATAGAGGATTTTAGGAAATGTCTGGAAATGTCATTTTTGAGTAACTAGTATTTAATAGGTAAATATGTAGTACTTACAAGTAATTTACTAGTACAAACTGTGCGAGTATATAATATGTACCAGGTGTTTACAGCAGTACTTACTCAGAATTTCAATGGTAAATATGTAGTATTTACAATAATACATACTTGGTACACACATTGTTAATATGTTTAAGTTTATAAGTTTAATATGTAACTACATACAACATATGTTCAGCTTTTAATCCTGAAACATGGTAATGGTGAGTTCTACCAAACTGCTTCAGGAAGCACATGTCTATATGAGGCCTGTGTGATAGAGAGGAGTAGACTGCAGGTACGAGTGACAAAGGTGTAAAATCACAGGGTATCTACCACTGAATACTGACTAAGTACCTTTTGTCCAGTACAGTAATTCATTCCATAGTAATTGGTACATTTACTGGTAAGTTCTTTGTAATATTATGGAAACAGGAAACTATAAAATAAAGTGTAACTTAGTACATAGTAATTACACATTTGTAACTATTTGTTTTCCTGCATTTGTGGCATGCAGAAAGTAGCCATAAACATAGTTACTAACCATACTGTGTTTATTACCATACACAGATTTAATAACCAT
Source organism: Colossoma macropomum (assembly GCF_904425465.1). Taxonomy (NCBI): domain Eukaryota; kingdom Metazoa; phylum Chordata; class Actinopteri; order Characiformes; family Serrasalmidae; genus Colossoma; species Colossoma macropomum. The sequence continues at coordinate 33,950,399 of NW_023494807.1, forward strand.
ACAGTGTTTATAAATAGACACAGAATTCATAACCAGAGTTCATACCTATACACAGAGATCATAACCATGCACAGGCTTCATACCAAACAAAGAGTTTGTAACCAAACAGAGTTCATAACCAGAGTTTGTAATCATGCACAGTGTTCAATCTAACTGATAAATTTGACTATAAGGTCTTTTTTCTGAGTTCTTGTTTTACTCTTTCACACTGGCCATTGTATTGGGGATGATAACCAGATGTAAGACTCACAGTCACGCCTAGATGTTCAAAAAAGCCTTTCCAGACTCTGGAAATAAATTTTGGACCCCTGTCAGAGATAATGTCCTCCAGAATGCCAAAAGTCCTGAAAATTTGCTGATAGATGGCTTGGGCAGTCTGAAATGCATCGGGAATTGAAGGGAAAGGTACAAACCGGACAATTCATGAAAACCTGTCAACTATAGTTAAAACGGTATCGTAACCCTCAGATGGTGGAAGATCAGTGACAAAATCTATAGCTATAGTAGATCAGGGGCAACTGGGAACAGGAAGGGGCGTGAGTTTCCCTTCAGGTAGTGTCTTGGGTGTTTTGCATTCAGCACAGACTGAACAAGAAGAAACAAACTTCAAACTTGTGAATATCTGATTTTAGAGTCTCCCACCAGTACCTATTGGAAATGAGCTGTTGAGTGCGTGTCTCGTCTGGGTGTCCTGACACGAGAGAAGAGTGAGCCCATGAAATAAGGCGATCCCTGAATTGATCTGCGATGTACGTTTTTTGAACGGACGGGGGGAGAATGGGCTCAGGTTCACTAGCAGAATCCTTTCTCTCGCTTTGATGCATCTGCTTTAGAATTACTGGAACCTGGACGGAATGAAATGTTAAACTGAAATTGTGTGAAAAAGAGCGCTTGGTGTGGATTTAGGTGTTTAGCTGACTGTAAATATTCTAGATTTTTGTCGTCTAGAAGGGATGCCTTAGGACTAGAAAGGGATGTTAAACCCCCTCCAACCAATGCTGGCATTCCTCTAAAGCCAGTTTAACTGCTAGTAGTTCTCTGTCTCCAATACCGTAATACTGTAATAGCTTTCTGCAGGAGAGAGCTTGTGGGAGCAAAAGGCCATGGAATGGAGTTCAGAAGGATATAAGCTACACTGAGACAAAACTGCACCAACTCCAGATTCTGATGCATCTACTTCTACACCAAAAGGTAATGAAGGGTCTGGGTGTCTGAGAATGGGGGCTGTGGTGAAAGTGTTTTTAGAGCAGCAAATGCCTCCTCTGCCTGGGGACTGCAAATTAATTTTTTCAAGGCTCCCTTAAGAAGAGCAGTTAGGGGAGCAGTGATAGAACTGAAGTTCCTAACGAACCTTCTATAAAAATTGGCGAAACCTAAAAATCTCTGAAGGTCTTTCACTGATGAGGAGACAGGCCAGTTAACCACAGCATCTACCTTGTGGTCATCCATGACTACCACGGTGGTGCTAATTACGTAACCCAGGAAGGATACAGTCTGTAAGTGAAACTCACAATTCTCTCTTTTCACATACAGTTGATTATCTAGCAATCTATGAAGAACTTGATAAACATGCAAAATGTGAGAGTCAAGGTCAGGGGAATACACCAGAATATCATCAATAAAAGTGATAACAACCTTTCCTATCATGTCACGCAGGGTGTCATTTATGAAAGATTGAAAGGCAGAGGGGTGTTGGAGAGCCTGAAAAGTACGACTAGGTACTCATAGTGAGTTCACAAAAGCGGTCTTCCATTCATCACCTTCTCTGATACGAATTAGATTATAGGCACTACAGAGATCTAACTTGGTGAAAAACTGAGTGTCTCTGAGCTGTTCAAGGGTTACAGGAATGAGTGGGAGTGGATATGCAATTTTTTGGTGACATCACTGAGTGTTCTATAGTCTATACAAGGTCTACCACCTTCCACCATCCTTATTTTTAACAAAGGAAAATCCTGAAGCTGAGGAAGATGTAGAGGGTCGGATAAAACCTTGATCTAGTGTTTCACTAATATAGTCCTCCATAGCTTTCTCTTCTTCCAGGATAAGGGGATATACTCTAGATTTGGGAAGGGTAGATCTCTCAATTAGATGTATCGAACAGTCATAGGAGCGATGTGGTGGTAGCTTGGTGGTATTGACTTTACTAAAGACTTCTGACAGGTCTGAGTATTCCTCTGGGATCTGAATTGCAATACCAGTATTTGGGCTTTCTATGAAAGTGGAGGTGATGGAAAGTTCTCTCTACAGTAATTGGACCAGGCAATAATTTCTTTTTTTTCAGACCAGGAGATCTGGGGATTATATCTCGCTAACCATGGGAAACCTAGTACAACGGAAAATTCAGATGATTTCAAACTGAAAAAGGCGCTGTCCATCCAGCGCTAACACACAAAGAGGATTTTGCAGATTTTCAATGGGGATCTGTCGCTGGGACACAACCTTGGCATGGACAAAGTTTCCTTTGGCTCCTGAGTAAATCAAGGCTGGTAAAACAAAAGAAGAGATCTGGCAGTGAATAGTTACAGGCAACATGAAAGGGTTTTGAAACCAACCCCTTAGCGGGAACACTCACAACACTTTTTTGGGGTTGGCACCTTATGCTTGTGCATGCAAGCCCAAAAGTCACGTAGCACATGACCTGTAACACCGCAATAAAGCCCCCGAGGAGACGTCGAAATCTTTCCTCCTTTGACAGGCTTGAAGAATCACACTGGATAGGTGCAGGAGATGAGCTGGAACTGGAACAGGAGTCCAAACTGGAACTGGAGCTGAATCCAGAACTGGAGCTGGACAGACTCCTGAGTGATGATGCAGTTTTCTGTGTAGGATGCTTTTGCAGAAGTTGGTCCAGATAGATTGACATGGAAATTAGCTGGTCTAACATTAGTTCATCATCTCTGCTTGCTAGTTCTGTTAACACTCCTGCATTGAGTCCATTACGAAAGGCATTGAGTAAAGCAGGCTTGTTTCAACCACTACCAGCAGCTATAGTACAAAAATCCAAAGCATGACCAGCCACTGAGCGATTACTTTGGCAAAGCTTAAAACGTAATTCACCACTAATGTGACTGTACGATGGTGAAGTATTCTGTCAGGCCCAGGCAGAATTTAGACGCTCGCAGACCACGCTTAAGTAAAAAGCGTTTATTAACAAAGGAGATATCGAAAATCAAGGTCAGCCAGTCCAATGTCAAAAACCAATACACCAAAACGGTAACCATGAGGAGAGTCATACAGAGCCAGAATACGGCAACAGAAGTCAAACCAGAGATCACAACAATACTGAGAGGGCTAGGAAAAGACAAAGTCAAAAAAAAAGTAAGGTTCATACACAAACAGACAAACAGACAATCAGAAGCCTCAGTAAGGCTTTGGAAAACAAAGGCAATACAAAAAGAGCTAAGCTAAAGCCCAGACTTATATACTAACTAATTATTCCAGCCTCTCTGCATTAGTTGCACTTGTATATAGTCTAACTACTGCAGAGAGTCTGGAATAATTTACTTTACTTCAACAAACTGAACTAGTTAAAATTATTTCCTCCACAAAATCTTCTACTTGTATGTTAGATCTGATTCGAACAGGTTTACTCAAAGACATTTTGCCAGAAGTAACCAAGCCTTATCTGTCAATAATAAACTCCTCTCTTAGCCTTGGTTATATTCTAAAAACTTTTAAATTAGCAGTAATTAGACCTCAGATTACGAAAGCTAACCTTGATCCCTGCAAACTGTCAAATTACAGACCTTATATCTTCCCTTTATATCAAAGGTCTTGGAAAACGTTGTGGCAAAACAATGACGTTCCTATTTGCAAAGGAATCATATACATGAAAAAATACTGTCTGGTTTTAGGCCACATGAGAGTACAGAGACAGCAACTGGAAACAAACATTTATTTCTGTTTAAAGTATTTGTGATAAATTAAATGAACTCTTATTTAACCCCTTAAAAGGCCAGGAAATGCCAGTGGGCCCAAAGTTTTTACACAATTCTATTAGAACTTGAAGATTAAAGCAAGACTGACTGTACATGACACCATAGTGCTCTCTGTCCACTTTATCTTTCACGCAACACTGTGGTGAGATGAGTAACTTCTGCTGAAACAGCAAACAGAATGTTAGGCAAGCAGTGAGGTTTTGTGAGGTTGATCAGATGTCAAAAGGATGTATGAAGATGAAAGTCGAGTCAAGTCAAAGTTTATTTAAATAGCGCTTTTTACAACAGGTGTTGTCACAAAGCAGCTTTACAGAAAAATCCAGGTCCAAGTCCCCATGAACATCGCCACTAGCAACAGTGGCAGGAAAAACTCCCTAAGAGCAAGAGGAAAAAACACTGAGAGAAACCAAGACTCACAAAGAGAACCCATCCTCCTCTGGTCCACACCGGATAGCAAACAATAACACAAGAGCCAAATGACCAGAGAATAATAAGATATTATCATTAGTATAAAATATTACAATGCAGAAAAGGGGAAAAACGGGTGAAGCAATGTCTCTAATTAAATAGTCTGTCATCATCACTCCTGATTTGTTGGGAGTGGGGGGGCAGGTAAGGCCAACTGCACAGTGTTGAAGCTTCATAGTGGTCAAACTGGTCCAGAAGGTGAAAACCTGACCGAGGCAGATGAAGCAACCATATCAGACTTACAGGATAGGCAGTTTAATGGTGTTTGAAGATATATGACAGATCTAGCACAGTTCTCTCTGAGCATGGCTTATAGCATTCTAGCACAGTTCTCTCTGAACATAGCTTATAGCACTCTAGCACAGTTCTCTCTGAACACAGCTTATAGCACTCTAGCACAGTTCTCTCTGAACATAGCTTATAGCACTCTAGCACAGTTCTCTCTGAACACAGCTTATAACACTCTAGCACAGTTCTCTCTGAACATGGCTCATAGTGCTCTAACACAGTTCTCAAATATGGATCTTCTCTTGCCTGCTTGTGTTTTGACCCCTACCTGTTTAATGGACTATGAGTACTGAACTGCCCCTAATCAAGCCACTCCACACTTCTAGCAGCTCAACATGTGGCCATGAGGGACACAAAAGGTCAAGGGGTGGCTAAATTAGGACTCCGCCTACTGACTAAAACTCTGTTGTTTGTGTTTTTATTTAAAAATGTATTTCTAACCTTTCATTTTCACTTTCAAAGAAAATAAAAGGATCTAAATGTATTATTTTCACAGATTAAAGGCAGGTTCTGGTTCTCAACATTAATTTATCTTTTGAACTGGCTCATTTTACACAAGTAGAGCTTTTTCAAGTGATGATGGACAGTGAGATCAACTTGCTTACTTCCGGCTGTCTTTAGATAGTGTCCAGGTTGCCATGCATAGTGTAGTAGTTAGCAGAGGTGGGTAGAAACATCTAAAGACATTAAAACATAAAGTTACTGTTACTTCTGTAAAGTAATAACTAAAGTATGATTATCCTTTCAATAAAAAAACTGGAGTAGAAATGCAAAAGTTTCCTAAAAAGTCCATCAAAATTTTATTCAGGTAAGTGAGGAAATGGAAGTAAAGCCCCATGTGGTTGCTAGCAATGTTAGCCGATGGCCTATAGAGAACTGGGGACATGGCTCTCTGCACACCAAGTCCTTAAAATATAGGTTTCAGCAAGACAAGGTCTTGAAAATTAGTTGTGCAAAGCATTAAACAGTCAGTAGATGTATTGATGAGGCAGTGTTGTTTTACAGTGTTTGGATGGTCACAGAAGGCCAAGCTTTTACAGAGATAATTGTCTACAACGCTATTTCTCTGCTTAGCAAACTTGTAGGCCCCTGAACTTTGAAGCTGGACAATCTAATACATCAGACACTGGGGCCCTGAAAATTCAGAGTGTGGGTGTGTATTGTATACATTAGTCAGTTCATGCATAGATTCTCATGTCTTGCATGTCCACACTAAGTTATATCTCCATGCATTACATTCTCACAGGCACACAAACACACACATTCATCCTCAGTTACATCTGTTATGTGGTTATTACTGACCTCTTGATCCCCCAACAAGGAACCTTCTGTTTTAGTTGTAACACACCTGCACCAAGATTAAGGTAGTCAATAAACATGCAGAGAAAGAAAATACATTGTCCAAGAAGTAACTGATTAAACACATTCAGAGAACATTTGCACAGTGGACTATTTCAATTCCTTGATGGTTCATTCTCTGACTCCATCTAGTGGACCAAACAGTCAGAATGTGAATTTGGTTATTGCTACTGGAAGTGGTGAATTTGCAGGGAACCGTTTTCAAGGAAGAAGATGCCAGACCCATCAAGGTTTTCCACAGAGTCACTGACCTAGAAAAAAGGGGGTTCCTCCTGAAGTTAGTGTCAGGGAGAGTGGACATCAGGGTGGAGACCCGCCAAGTTCCACATTGCCAACAACATTCAACAACCTGGACAGGTACATTTAGACAGAGCATGAGCTGTCCAAGCAGCAAAAAAGGCAGCCATGAACAGCTCCAGAAAAATCATACAGGGGAAGTGAGCAGAACTAACAGCGCCCAACCCCAGCGTGCTGATGGAGTTGAGGATGCTGCATTAAGAGACCCCACATCAGCTGCTTAATGCCACAGTGACAGAGGAGGTGGAGGAGGAGGAACAGCGCGTGTGAGGAAGGCAAAGTGGATGGAAAAGGCAAGCAGGACAAACCACTGGCCTCAAAGAGAAGCTGGAGCAGAAGACAAAATACTTCTACCTCTCCAGATGAAGAACACCTATCAGTCTAAAAAGCTGACATCGTCCTAGCTGCCCTCTTCTGTCAGAAGACCCCTAGTATGCAGAGAAAGTATTATTGTCACTGTTAAAAAAGACCCCGTCTATCGCTGAGTCATTATGTGTTACTAAACAGCTACAGGTACAACCACACGGAAAATACAGAGGTTTTTGTCTATCAATTCATTCAAAGCCTCTGTCAGCATTAAATTCAGTATTTCCCAATCTAACAGAATAAAGCCTTCACAATACAGGTATAGAACACCTAAACTAGAGTTAACATACACACAGAAAGCTAAAGGAGTCGTATCATGGAAAACTAAACAATCCCCCCTTTGGTTTGAGGGTCCATATCCCACATTTTTCTTGTATTTTCTTGTTTTCCCTGATGTCCCCTTATACTGTAAAAAATGACTCGTCAGAGCTACCTAAAATATTTCATGTGGTAACAAGCAAATTAACCAGTGTCATTCACCCAAAATAAATACTTTGAATGAACAATTCTTTCAGTCAAAGACATTTTTTGAGTTGGACTGAACTGGTTCAATTGCTTGTTACTACATGAAGTAATTTTTTAAGTTAGATCTGATGACCCATATTTTACAGTGTATGTCATTTATGTTGCTTTATGTACCAAATACAATTATTTTATATTATATACACTATATATTATAATTATTTTATGTATATCATTTTACATGAACATTTTCCCAGCTCAACCTGTTTTTTGTTACTGTGCTTTGAAACTTGATCTCTTTTTTAAACGAATGTCCTGTATTGTGCCTCATTCGAAAAGAAAGTCTGGGCTGCTCCTAATGTTGGTGTGAATGGGCTGGCCCAAACTGCTGCAGGCTAAACAGCTGGATATATGTAAACATAATGGTTATAAACACTATTGAAGCTTAAAAACATGCCAAAGCAGAATGACTGATTGCTTTTGTGACATTGTGAAAGCTTATCAACCACTTAAAATACCATAGCAACCACTTTGAATTGAATTAAATTGAATTGAATTGAATCGAATTGAAACACTCAAGCAAAAACTACCTAGCATCCACATAACAAACACCTAACAACAGTTAACAATTATTTACCATAGTGCTATCCGTTGTCTAAATAAAACCATATTATTGTAAATCTGGAATCTGCAGCCCTGCATACAGACTGGATGCTGACGTAGTAGCCTTGATTGTAAGGGCTGGCTCCAGGGCTGCGGCGCTCACGGCCACCAGAGGGAGACGACGCACTCCTCCCAGGTCCACTCAAGCCCAATGTACTACACCTGGGCAGAAGGCTTCATAAGCACAGAGAAGGAGACACACATTGCTGTGTCTTTGTCTCATCTTGAGTCAGCAGAAACAGCCGGTAATTTGGGTAAGAGGGCTGAGAGTTTTGCACTCCCCCTTACTTTTCGAGTTTCTCCAGCCTCCTCTCGAGGTTCCTTCTCTGCTCTCTGTCTCTTTAAAAAAATAAATAAAAAACACAAAGGAATTCTCCTTCCTTCTGTTCAGTTTTGGTTCTGTTTCTGTTGGGAAAGTCATTTGTCTGTTTTAGTTACTAATTTCTCTCTCGACTTCTGAGAAAGCCAGTTTTCCCCTGCCGTCCTTTGTTCTCCTGACAGAAAAGGGTGGGTTTTTGGGCATTTCCAAAGAAGGCCGCTCCTTTCAGTGGTCTTCACCACAGCTTCAGTGTTAAAGTGGTAGAGCGCTTGCCCAGTATCAATAGTGCCTTTGTTCGATCCTCGGACTCATCACGTGTTTGAGTTCTTTAGTTTAGCTCATCCTTCCATTGTACATAAGCTTGGCTCTTGGGTCCTGTCTCCCTTAAACCTGTGGTGGTTCACATCCTCTGTCTGATGAGCCATCCCCCGTTACACTGATACTAGCTTCATTGAGGTCTAGCTCTTGGCAGGACTAGTGTTCCTGCGAAAAAAAAAAAAAAATGGGGAACGTAGGCAATATTTTTCACTCCCAAATGAACAGCACACACAGCCATTTGGCAACTTTGTGATTGTCCCCAAAAAACTAAGGTCAATTCAATTTGGAAAGCAGTCCAGACTTGAGCTAAATTTCCTCTCGCTTTAGTAGCACTGTGCTGCTTAGTCAAAGTACTAACCTGAGTGGTGGCCAGTCCTCCCATGAGACCCATGAAGTTGGTCTCACAGTCTCCAGAAAAGGCATCAACATCAGACTACTCACAATGAGTGTTCCTGAGAAAAATCAAAAAAATCTTCTGCCTTCACCAAGATCTGGATCTGTTCGGGTCTAAGTAGCGTAACCATCACTATCCATGCAGTAATAGCTTTAGATGCCTTCTGGTCTAAGTATTGTTAACGTTGCTATCCGTGCAGAAACAGCTTCAGATCTGGTCAGGTCTAAGTAGCATTACAGTCTCCGTCTGTGCAGTAATAGTTTTAGATCTGTTCAGGTCTAAGCAGTGTTAGTCCCTGCATCCGTGCAGCAACAGTTTTTTATTTTAGATTAGATTCAACTTGTCATTGTACAGAGTACAGGTACAGAGCCAATGAAATGCAGTTAGCATCTAACCAGAAGTGCAAAATACAATATTATTTACATAAAAAGTGAAGAAGGACAATATCTAGATAGGCAATCTGCATTTGAAGTCCTGTCTGCCTGCTACACTGGACCCACACCAGTTTGCCTACCACTGCAACAGGTCAATAGAGGACGCCATTTCCACGGCACTCCACACTGTACTGACCCACCTGGACTGTCAAAACCCATATGTCAGAATTCTGTTCTTCTTAACCCAGTGATCCCCTCCAGGCTGATCTTAAAGCTTAGCCAGCTTGGTATCAGCACATCTCTGTGCAATTGGATTCTGGACTTCCTGACTGACAGACCTCAGTCTGTTAAATTAGACAAACTCCACCACCCTGAACACTGGTGTGCCACAAGGCTGTGTGCTGAGCCCTCTTCTGTTCTCCCTGTTCACCCATGACTCTGTTCCTGACACCACGGTGATAGGTCTGATCAGAAGTGATCATGAGTTGCCTACAGGGATGAGGTGCAGCACCTGGCTGCATGGTGTGATGACAACAACCTGGCGCTCAACACCCAGAAAACCAAAGAGATCATAGTGGACTTTAGGAGGGTCAGGAGCCAGACACACTCCCCCATCTACATCAGCGGAGCTGAGGTAGAGCGCGTGTCTGGCTTCAAGTTCCTTGGTTTCCACATGCCTGATGATCTTAGCTCATCCCTAAACTCCTCCATCATGGTCAAAAAGGCACAACAGTGTCTTTACTTCCCATGGAGCCTCAAGAAAGCTCACCTGTGTCCCAGGGATACTGGTGAACTTCTACCGCTGTACCATCGAGAGCAAACTCACAAACTGCACCTCAGTGTGGTTCAGCAACTGCTCCGCATCTGACCGCAAAGCGCTCCAGCGGGGATGCCCAGTTACCCTCCATTGAGAACATTTACAATAAGCACTGCCAGGGCAGACGAGGAACACCATCAAGGATGTTTCTCATCCTAACCACAGACTTTTTACCCTCCTCATATCTGGCAGGTGTTACAGGACCAACAGGCTGAGGAAGAGCTTCTTCCCTGAGGTTGTGACCCTGCTGAACTCCACACCACCACTTTAACTGCGTCACTGCACTGTTACTGTATTTTATATTCTGGTATTGCACGTATTTATATTTGCACAGGCAGTTACTGTACATGTTTACTCGGCATACTTACCTTTCTACATATGCTGCTCTCACAGTACATATGACCCTGAATTCTTTCCACTCACTCTGTACATATGTATATTTTATTTATACTTGCATATTTATATTTTTTACCACTGTACTGTTCTTCTGCACTTTATATGTGAATAAACTGGAAATTCACTGATCTTCTGTTTTACACACAAGTGCAAATGTGCAGATTCTTCCAAAAGTGAGTGTCCTCTGTATGATCCACTGTTTACAGTACTACATTACACATGATTCACCTCCACTGTATCTACAATAAACTGACCCAGAGAGACTGATCTCCCACAGCACTCAGTTAATTACTCTGATGGAATTACATAAAATATTTGCATATCACCTGGAAAATCTCTCTTTCTTGTTGATGAATCTTGAATATGTGCATAAAGTGTGACATCAGTAAGATGACCCCTCTTTCATGTATGACCTTTGACCCCTGACAATCCCTCACTCTAAAACCATTTGCTCAACGATGATTCAGTCATAAAGATACAGGTGCACTGGGAGGGAATTAGGCCCCCTGAAGTATCTCTGTGAGCTTTTGATTCTAAAATAGGCATCATCTTCCTAAAATGTTTCAAATCCAGTTTCAGTCCTGGTGCTCTCTTCTAAACCTCTTTGACTCACTTATCATGAGTGATCTAGAAAAAGACATGCAAAAAAATGGATTTCAGGATTCTTCAACTTCAAACTGTTGTGAGTAGTGAAAGGTTAGTATTCAAATACGTTATGCTGAATTGAGATTTGTCATCCTATCTTTGCAATATACTATGTTAAAAGCTGTGTACTGCTAGTGACTTAAACATCGCCTCTGCCTGGTCATGCTTTAGAAGTTTATGACATACACTGGACTTTTTCCCGTTTAACTGCTGTTTAAATGATGCTGAAGTTTAGAACTGCAGTTTTGTGTTTAAGTGTCTCTGAAGGTGTAGTTTGTGTGAGTGTATGATATGTACATGCAGATATTCATTATGAATGGATATATTACACACACACACACACACACACACACACAAATCTTTAAAACTTTAAACTGTTAAAGGTAAAATACAATAAATAGAACATAAAGAATTAAAATTAATAAGAATATTGTAATGCTAAGATAAAATGTAGCGCTAAACATAGGCACAAGAAATCCAGAGCATCTTTAGTCTGGATCTCTGCATTTGGAGCATATCTGACCTGATCTGGGAGTTTGTTCCAGCAGATGGCAGCATAGTGACTAAATGCTGCCTCACCCTGTTTGGTTCTGATTCTGGGATCATATCTCATTGTATATTTGTATAGAATTAGAAGCATTTAAAAGTCAATTGTGTGGTTAATTAGTAGCCAGTGCAGTGACTGATAGATGGAGTGATGTGCTCGGATCTCTTAGTTCCCATACGCGTTCTAGCAGCTGCATTCTGAATAAGCTGTAGCTGTCTGACTGTGGTCTTGGGAAGGGCAGTAAAAGGAAAGCCATCCTCTCAGTTCTGGTTAGAAGCAGGTTAGTCTGTCCAATCAAACTGGCATGTCAGATATGTTGCTTCGCAGTCACATTTTAGACCGAATTAAAACGCAACATTCCTACATCTCTTGTTCCTGAGTCATTCTGAGCATGTGCAAGTCCATTTAGCTGTAAAGAGATCTAATAAATAGGCAGACATGAAGACAGATAGACAGACATATTTAGATGTTCAGTTCAATAGACAGATAGACAGATAGATACAGACAGACAGACACTAGAAAGATAAATAGTAAGAAAGACAGATAGATAATGGAGACTCAGACAGTCATGAAGGATCGATGAGCATGATTTTATTTACAGTCTTAAGACAGCGTTTACTGAAGCTGCGTTAAGATGTGAAAAGGATGCCCAGGGTAAGACTTGGGAACCCCTGAAGTGTCCCCTCCATGCTTTTCAGATATCTGTGCTTTCTCAACTCTAATCATATGAAGAGTTCAAGTAGTTAACCACCTAATGAGATGAGTCAGGTGTGCTGGAGCAGAGAAAGAATAAATGTGGGCAGATGATGAGGATTGATTTTGGTAAGTCTTGGTTTCACTAAAAGCTTGTTTAGTGGTTTTAGTGGTGTGGTGGTTGCATTTAATCACTGCCTGGTTGTAAAAATGGAAGGGCTACCCCCAAAGTAACCAAAACTGGAGCATGGTGAAGTGAAAGGGTGCTCCCGGTCTGTATCCAATGTCAAATTCTGCAAAACAGTTGCTCATTCTTAAACAGGAAGAAGGAAGGACTATCACTACATTGTCTTTAACTGTATAAATCTTCCTGCAGGCCTTGGAGAATGACACTGCAGTGTTTCTGAGGGGTGTAAAAAAAAGCAATTGAGTAAGCAACTATCATTTTCTTTCTTGTTGCACATTTTCATGTTGTGTGTAAAAGTTAACAGGTTTTTTGTGACAATATTTGACAGACTTCAAAGGCATATCTGACTTGGATGTCATGGTAAGCAGCAGGACTTCGGTATCAGTGACCGAGTCCCATTCTCACCAAGGGAGCCACAGCAGCAGCCCGAAAACCAACTGAAGATGTGGCTGCGATGGCATCAGGCAGGTGTATAAATCTTCTTTAGGTCATAACCTGTCTTTAAAATGGAAGGATGGTAGTCAGAGAAATTTCATCTATTCTTTTGTTGTGAAATTCTAATGTTTTTTGGTGTTTTCCCTAAACTGTAGGCAGTTATCTGGTGTCTGTCTGGTGGACAGCCAAACTGTCACTAGTCCAACACCTCAAGTGATCAATGTCACGGACCAAGATGAGGACATGCACACTGTCCAGAAGGCTTTTGAGCTCTGGCACACATAGTAATGTAACATTCATAGAAAACCTTATCATTTCAGTAAATCAAAGAATGAGGCTATTGATAGTTTGCTGTTATTGCTCCAAAGTTTACTTATATGCAACAATAAATAAAATATTAAAGGGTGTCATTTCATAAGACCGCCCTGTGATTGAACATACCTCTGTATAAAACAATTAAGGCTGTGAGCTTTAGAACTCTGAAAAAGTACACAGATGCATTTCTTCCATTTTTTGTTGTTATCAGTTATGACCCTTTCAGATTTTGCTATATGCTGTTGCAGAAGAATGATCCTGGCCTTTTCAGTAGATGTAACTGCATGCTTATCAAGAACTTGATTGGTTCAGGAGCCGCCTGCATCACAAAAAGCATATACACATATAATTAAGGGGAGAAAACAGAAATTGCTATATTTATTCTTATTTCATGAGATTTTGCAAATTGAGCCCACTAGTACAGAGGAAATAATTGATATGAAAAGAGAATGTTATTGTGCTATTGTACCTGTGTTTGTGTTGATCACTAAGAAACAGGGTGCTGTAGAAGTGTTCATCAATGGATCCATAAGCTCCCATAATCTACTGCATACATCCAGCATTTGCAGGAATCTGCTGCTGATGGGACGTGTTGGGCTCTTATTCTCTTATTCTGAAGCACTGAAACTGCAAAAACATCCTTCTGTTCGGGGAATTTTCTAATGTCGTAGTAGACATCAGAGCAGAATTCTTCCGCAAATCCTTGGAAAGGATTCGAAAGGGCCTCGGCTGCATTTGAGACCATGTGAATCGTGTCTCCTCTGATGTCCTGAAAATATATGAACCATTGTATTTTTCAGAGTTTATTACACTGTGTTTGTTACACTATACTGGTCTGTTGTTTATTACCATGTCTTACAGTCAGGGCTGGTGCAGAACCTTCTCTGTGTTCTTCAGACAGGATGATAGTCGATCCCTGCGGTAGAACGACTCCCCTTTTTGAAAACTCACACGAATCCTGATTGTTTTATAACACAGACCTTCATACTGATGCATTAGAATAATAATTTACAGAGCCTAAATCTGCGATTAAAAAAATATATTATCCCATATTCTGAGCAAATGATTAAATTCCAAGAAAAGTCATTATTATCTTCCGACGGAGGAACAAGCTCAGAGAATTCCAGACTGATTTTCCCAAGGTCTTCTGGATCACAACATTCTTTAAACACTATAGTTCTTTATGGCCACGAGGTGGCAGCAAACACACAACAAAGAAAATACACCACCAGTAAAGACACCAGAGAAACAATGATGCCATTTGTCACGCCTCCTTCTGAAATGGCTGAGACAATAGCCAACACTGCCACTATGGACTACGTTTCCCAGGACCCATCAATGCATCACATGACTCAGGACTGATCAACCTATCACCATTCTACCTCACCGGACTTCTAATCACATACACTTGTCACACCTAGTGTATATATAACAGTCTGTTTGGAACTCTTGTTTACGGAGGTATCGCCATCGACAGCATCTGTTTATCGACTAAGATTTTGGACATCTCCTTTGGCATTAAAGGCCTTAACTCAAGCCTCTGCTGTGAGCATCTGGTTCCGTCTGCCACTGTTACAGGATACTTCACCACCATGAAGATGGTGGACATAGAGGCAACCAAGGTCAGCTCCTGAGTCATCATCAGCAAGTTCTGGCAGATGTTAATCAGTCGGCAACCTACCACAACAAGAAGCCGAGCAGCAAGCCCAGCTAACTCAGCTTCTCTCTGTGTCAAAGACATCACTGCCTAACTGCAAGATCTCACAGCTTCAACACCTGCTCCTGCTTCTACTTTCAGTTACAAACAATCCAGTTACTGTGAGTCATACACCGACCTTCCCTATGAGTAAACCAGGTAAGTTCGATGGATCTCCTGATAATTGTAGGGTTTTTTGTGACAGTGCTCAGTGATTTTCAGTAATTCTGTTGTTAGTACTGACCAGATTAAAATCGCTTTTTTATCTCACCTCTTTCTAATAAAGCATTAAAATGGGCTACTGCAGGGTGGCCTCATTTACAAGATCTGTCCTATGAGCAATTCCTGGAAGACTTTAAGACTGTATTCCTCATGATCATCAAATGAAGAACTCTCGTGCAAGCTCAAACAAGTTAATCACTCGGCGTCTACCTACGCTTTAAAGTTCCATACTCTAGCCGGAGGTCTGTGCATGTACTGTGGAGCAGCTGGTCAAGTTTTATACGTGACTGTCGGGCTCGTCTGCACAGTCCTCAGGCGACTTCATTTAGACGTAGTGGCTCAACTGCAAGTCCCAGTCCAAGATTTCCAGATTCCCAGTCTCAGAGTTGGATGAAAGACCAGTTGGAGTGGATCCCATCTTCTTTGTCACTGAACTTGGTCAGTTAGAAACTAGCTTTCTTCACAATGAATTACTACCTTTTCTTGTCATTGACTCCTCCAAATTTTCAATCATTCTAGGCCTTCCCTGATTACAAACACGCAACCCACAAATTTCTTGGTCTGACAGAGAAATTACAGCTTGGTCAGATTATTGCGTTTCCTGTTGTCTCACATCCCCTGAACTAAGAATTAGGTCAACCACCATAGAACCAGGAACCCACTCACACTACACCAATTCCTTCCGAATACTCTGGTGTTACAGAGATTTTTAGTCAAAAGAATGCCACTAAACTTCCCCCTCATCGTCCCTGTGACTGTTCCATTCACATCACAGGAGCCACTTTGCCCAAATCTCATGTATATCCATTAACTCAGAAAGAAGAGAGAGCCATGGGGGAATATATAGATGAGGCGCTAACTCAAGGTTTTATCCATCTGTCCACTTCTCCAGCCGCATCTGGATTCTTCTTTGTGAAGAAGAAGAATGGAGGTCTCAGGCCATGTATCGAATATCGTGCACTAAACAACATCACCAAAAAGTTCACTCATCCTCGACCTCAGTGGTACCCAGTTTTTCACAAAATTGGGTCTTAGGAGCTCTTACAACTTGGTCCGTATCAAAGAAGATAAGTGGATGACAGCATTTATCACCACTAGGGGCACAACGAGTACTCTGTCATACCTTTCGGATTATCTCATGTGCTGTCAGTCTTCCAGTCTTTCATTGATAATGTCCTCTGGGACATGATGGGTAAATTCAAAATTGCATACATTGATGACATTCTAATCTACTCACCTGATTATCATGCATATGTACAACAAGTCTTGTCTTGAAACATTTACTTGAAAATTACTTATTTATCAAAGGAGAGAAATGTGAATTTCGTCTTCAGAAAGTCTCCTTCCTCGGGTACATCATTAGTTCACAGGGAGTTCTGATGGATGATCAGAAAGTTGACACCACTGTTAATTGGTCTTCCCCCACAAATGTCAAGGAATTGCATAGATTCCTTGGCTTTGCTAACTTTTACAGAAGATTCAATCGAATCTTAGTTTAATTGCACACAGATAGCCCTTCTTAAGGGACCATCTAAGAAATTGACCTGGGGTCAGAAATACCTTCCAAAACTTGAAAGTGACTTTCACATCTGCACCGATTCTGAAACACCCTGAACCTTCCAAGCCCTTTGTAGTGGAGGTAGATGCTTCTGAGACTGGAGTCGGAGTGGTCTCATCTCAGCATAGTGGGGACCCTGAGAAATTATGTTCCACCACATTTAATTCCTATAAATTGAGCCCTGTAGAAAGAAAGTATGGCATAGGAGATCTAACATCTAGCTGTTAAGCTTGCCCTTGAGGAGTGATGCCATTGGCGGGAGATGCTCACCGTTTTTTGGTACTAACTGACCTTAAGAATTTAGAGTATCTTTGCTCCGCTAAACAGCTAAACCCTAGACAAGCTAAATGGTCCTTGTTTTTCTCCTGTTTCCAATTTAGTATTTCATGCTGCCCTGGCTGTTGTAATTCGAAGGCTGATGCGCTGTCACTAATTTACCGGCATAGGTTTGCCAGCTGAAAGTGTTTTGGGGGTTTTATTTTGTGCACATACAGAGCAAGAGGCTACAAATCTATGCACATCTTTGAGAGTCGTCCACCAATATCAATTGAACAACAGTTGTTTGTGTGTGAAATTCACCAGGATGAACAGAGC